>NC_063452.1:14578500-14878500 GCF_020379485.1 Brassica napus
GGTATTAGCAGATATTTGGGACCTCTGGAAATTAGGGTTCTCCTACTTTCCTTATTTAAACGGAAATTGAGAGTGCAAATTTCGGTTCCCACAATGGTTAATAGATTGGACATAACATTTTCAAACTAAATGACAAAATTTGGTTATTGTTTTTAAATTTTAGACGTAACTTTTTGTTAATTCTTGAAATAAAAAGTTTGACATGCATTTTAAGTGAGTAGCAAATCATTTATCCGTAAGTGTATGTATATCATATGACTTAAAGTATGTGTAGTATCAATATAAATATTTTATATAAATCAGAGATGTAAACTAAAAATATAAGGTTAATATATATATGTTCAGTTATCTTCGGATATCTATTCGGGTTCAGATATTACCCGTTCGGGTTCGGATATCCAATCTCTCCTAATTCAATACCCGTTCGGATATTTTGCTACTTCGGTTTGGTTTTTTGGATCGGGTTCGGGTGCGGCTTCAGATATCAGGTAAAGTGTCCATCCCTAGTATCCAAGGCTAAAGCCCGTAAAGCAAGGTTTTAGGCGCCAAGGTTTAACAAACAGTTAGGGGCGCCAAGTACAAACTTCCTCCTCCCTTGGTATAGTAGCTTGTGTTCTTGGAGTTTAGTCCATCAGTTCCTCTGTTCGAACCAAGTTCCTGCCTATTTTTATTTTTTATTTTTAGGGTAATGATAACAATGACATTTGATCAAAGATCTTAACTGATCAAAGATCTTAACTAGTTAAGATACGGTGGATTTGTAAAAGATTATGATAGTTTGATTTTTTTTTTTAATTATATTTCCATTTGTCCACTAAATTCTTTTTACTTTATATATATGAAGTATACAATTTCAAATAAAACTAAATAAACTATTAGTTTTCATTTCTCCACTAATTTTTTTTAGTTTTCATTTTTTTTTTAAATCAGTCTTTGCTAATTTAATTATTGTTATCCGTTGGATATTTTACCCCTTTGTAGTATTTTTGAACTAAAATCTATAAAAATAAGCTATGCTACATTATGTGTGAATGAGTACATACTTGTAAAAAAATTATTTAAAATTAAGAAAATTTTTAGAAAATGAAAAGAATTAATTCAAAAATAATTCTTTATTTTTATGTAATTTATTTTTTTAACAAATTAAAATTTGATAATATCTTGCATCTTTGAAACGAAATCAAGATGCATATTTTTCTTAACAAACTTAAAATATAAAATAATTAAATATAGTTAAAGGCATCATTTTCTAATGCGCTTTAGGCACCATTCAAGTTTGAACCGGCACTGATTGTATCTACGTAAAAGTATTTTGCTTGTTTTCAGACTCAACCAAAGAAGATCATTTTCACAAATAGGTCTTTGCACATTCGATGGCACCGCTGGAATCAAGTAATTTTAAATTTTTATATAGACTTTATAACAATTAGGCTCATATGCATTTAATTTGGGATCTTAGGTCTTGACTATAATAACTGATGATAAGAATTTAGAGCATCTCCAACCTCGCTCCATATTTTACTCCAAATTGAGAAAGTAAAGTAGAAAATGGAGTAATGAACAAAAAATAAAAAGATTACTCAATTTATATGCTATTAATAATAGTTGATTGAATAATAAAAATCGTTATGCTATTACAAATATTCTACCAATCAAAGTCTTAAAGTGTTCTCGTGTTATGTTTAGTATAGGGATTGAGTTGGTGGTGTAAAAGCAAAACATAAAATCATTTAGTTTACTTCCTCTGTATTAATTATCAAAATGATTCTTGTTTCCGTTTAAATGATAACTATTTAAGTTCTCAAAAGCTATATCTTTATATATAAACTGTTTATATTCATTCCAGGACGCGCCACGTCGTCGTCTACGTCAGAAAGTCGTTTGCTATACGCGTGACACGTGTCCCCTCTCACAAAACTCATCGTTTCATTTAATAATTTCGTAAAGAGTGGGCTGTGTGTTTCGGAAATGGTTTTGTATACAGATTGGAGCGCAATAATGATCGGTTCATTTCAGAGTGGCTCATTTCAAATCAATCCAACTCTCCTTCTAAACACAATGTTCGTTGCAAACTTCCAATCGTCGTTTCTTCCACTTCACCATCACCGTTTCTGTTTTCTGTAAATGTCAACCAATTAACTTTCCTTACAAGAAAGTCTTCAATTCATTCGCCTTATTCATCTGTAACCTCAACCCAACCGTTACCATTTCATCTACAAAAACGTTCTATAACTGCTTTCCAATAAAGGGAATCAATGTCCACTACATCAGCCTACATGCATTCTCTCGATGATCGCTATAAATCGCCCCTTCAGGCCTCTTTGATTCTCTATTGTTTTATCTGTGTTAATCTGATGTTTTGGGGTCACTTTTACAGTAGGTTTGGTCAAAGACGTAGCTAATGCTTGCTGCGTAGCTGATAAAGTCAGCCATGGCGGTCGCCGAGGAAGGGAAGCACGACAGATAAGTAATTATATTTCCAATGGAGTAATTGATCAAAAATCTTTATATATAAAGTACTGTTTATTCACTCCAGGACGCGCCACGTCGTCGTCCACGTCAGAAAGTCGATTGCTATACGCATGACATGTGTCCCCTCTCACCAAACTCATCGTTTCATTTAATCATTTCGTAAGGAGTGGGCTGTGTGTTTCGAAAATGGTTTTGTATACAGATTGGAGCGCAATAATGATCGGCCCATTTCAGAGTGGCCCATTTCAAATAATCTCAACTCTCCTTCTAACACAATGTCCGTTGCAAACTTCCAATCGTCATCTCTTCCACTTCAGCATCACCGTTTCTGATTTCTGCAAATGTCAACCAATTAACCTTCCTTACAAGAAAAGTCTTCATTCATTCGCCTTATTCATCTGCAACCTCAACCCAACCATTACCATTTCATCTACAAAACAATCTATAACTTCTTTCCAATAAAGCGAAATCAATGTCCACTACATCAGCCTACAAACATTCTCTCGATGATCGCTATAAATCTCCCCTTCAGGCCTGTTTGATTCTCTATTGTTTTATCTTTGTTAATCTGATGTTTTGGGGTCACTTTTAGGTTTGGTCAAAGACGTAGCTAATGCTTGCTGCGTAGCTGATGAAGTCAGCCATGGCGGTCGCCGAGGAAGGGAAGCACGACAGATGAGTAATTATATTTTCTATGGAGTAATTGATCAGAAATCATTATATATAAGTATTGTTTATTAGTGTTTCAAAAAAAAAGTATTGTTTATTCACTTCAGGATGCGCCACGTCGTCGTCCACGTCATAAAATCGATTGCTATATGCTTGACACGTGTCCCCTCTCTCACTAAACTCATCGTTTCATTTAATCATTTCGTAAGGAGTGGGCTGTGTGTTTTGAAAATGGGTTTTGTATACAGATTGGAGCGCAATAATGATCGGCCCATTTCAGAGTGGCCCATTTCAAATCAGCCCAACTCTCCTTCTAAACACAATGTTCATTGCAAACTTCCAATCGTCGTCTCTTCCACTTCACCATCACCGTTTCTGATTTCTGCAAATGTCAACCAATTAACCTTCCTTACAAGAAAAGTCTTCAATTCATTCACCTTATTCATCTGCAACATCAACCCAACCGTTACCATTTCATCTACAAAACCGTTCTATAACTGCTCTCCAATAAAGAGAAATCAATGTCCACTACATCAACCTACATGCATTCTCTCGATGATCGCTATAAATCTTCCCTTCATGCCTGTTTGATTCTCTATTGTTTTATCTTTGTTAATCTGATGTTTGGGGTCACTTTTATAGTAGGTTTGGTCAAAGACTAGCTAATGCTTGCTGCGTAGCTGATAAATACACTAGAGGTGAGTTATTATATTTTCTGTATCTATTTATTTTAATGTACTAGAGAAAATGCGGGGCAGACAAAACGGAATATCGCTGGAAAACGCCACTACGATGATCTCTAGATTGACGGTTAGCTTTCTATTGATAACCCTTCAGATATTTACATCATCGCCTCATTGGGTAAGTATGAAAAAGATTCTACCATCTTCATTTGATTAGATTAATCAAAACTCCTTTGTGTTGACCTGAGGCCTTCGTTTGGCTTACCCAGGGCCGTCCCTGCCATAAGTCCAGTGAGGCAAGAGCTTTAGGCCTCAAATTTTCTTACAATTTTAGAGGCCACATTTTTTGAAAAATGATTATGGTCAAGTGGTTAAAAACATTATTTTCACTTTTTGTTTGAGTTGGAGTGTGCACCTTCAATGTTATGGTTTATGTTGACTTGTATTGTTTCCTTCTTTTTTTACATGTGCGTTCCTCTCTTAGTTCGATTTTTTTTGAAACAACCTCTTTAAGTTGAAATAATTTATTTGTTATCTGTGTTTCTATTTTTTGTGTTACTTAGGATTACAAATAATAATTGTTCAAACAAACTAGTGGTTTTTATATTACTAAAATATCTACTAATTATCTGATGTAACTAATCTACTATATCATTTTATATTTCAAATAGAATATATATATATATATATATATATATATATTTATTTATTTATATTTATATTTTATAAATATATGATATTGTATATAAATATGCTTTAGGTCACCAAATTTACCGGGACGGCACTGGGCTTACCCTCTATGTCTTTAAGTTTCTTTCCAGATGATTCTACTTTCAGTATTAGTTGCTGTTTACTAAGCCTACCATATGTCCATATGATTTATTGTGACTCTCCATGAGCAGAGTTTTTGCAGATAACAAAGTCATCGAGTTAGATCCTACATTGCCAAGAGCTTACCTCTGAAAGGGGTATGTCACTACAGGAAAAACGCGTATTTATAGCATCTAATAAACGCTATGGTTGGATAGTATAGCGGAGTTAGAAACGCTATGTGTACGCCCGCAACAATAGGTCTTTGCCTTTTGATAGCGGTGTTTTGTAGCGCTATTGTATGAGAGTTTAATATAGCGTTTCTAACATGTCATCATTTCGTTTTAAAATAGCGATTAAACTATGTTATGAATCAGATATTAATTAATCATATTGTTGATTTATATAGCGTTTGTATTTGTTTTGGGTAGTGGTGAGGAAATGCTATTTCATTTATATCAGGAATTAATTCATAAATTTTCTGTTTTCAGAATTTTGTAATAGTTTTGGATATTTGTTTTATGAATTTTGTAAAATTTTCTGAAATGTGGAATTATTTGTAATTATTGACGAAAATTTTATAAAATTAGTAGTTTCATGGAATTTATTTTTATAAATTCCAAATATTTATTAGTTGAATTGTGAAGGCCAAATACAAATATACTGAGAATTGAAGTTGATTTAATATTGCAAATTCATCGCGGTATACGTTGATACAAAATAAATTGGCGGAGTAAACAACAAATACAACTTCTTGACATTTAAAACAGAGAATCTAAATATATGAGACAAGTTCTTCGAGTTCTTCAGGTTCTTCAAGTTCTTCAGGTTCTTCAGTTTCTTCAAGTTCTTCAAGTTCTTTAAGGTCTTTAGCATAATCTGTAAGGAGACAACAACAATAAAATTAGAAAAATAAACAGAACTGGTAAAAAACGACAGAGAAAGAAATGAAATCCGAATCTGACAGAGAAAGAAGTGAATGTACCTGTAGATCTGAATCGTCTGAGTTGGGTTCGAGAATGGAAGTTCAAAAGACCTAATAATTGTCGGAGTTGAGTTGAGTTACCGGCGGAGAGGCAAGTTACTTAACGTTTTGTAATCTGAGAGAGAATTAAAAAAATGACGACGAGTCCAAATTTTGCGGATTGATAAAGATAATATCATAAGAATTAACGGATGGGATTTGTTGTTCTACTGATTGTAGACGGTGTAATTCACGCCACATCATCAATCGTGAGCAAAGTGAAGAATAATTAACGGTTTAGATAGCTCTTTGAAGCTATCTGAGCGACGGCTAGATATCTGCCACGTCAGCAATCCGAGGAAACTCTTGTTATTGGACCTCATCGTTTGTGGGTTTAATTAATGTTTATTATACATATGAAATTATGAAAATAAATTTAATAATACAAATGTTTTATATTGTCACGAATTATGATTTATAAAAAATTTAGAAAATTTATTTTGATGTATTATTCGAGTTTTGTTAAAAATGAAGTTATAATGATAGAGTA
This sequence comes from Brassica napus, assembly GCF_020379485.1. Classification (NCBI taxonomy): domain Eukaryota; kingdom Viridiplantae; phylum Streptophyta; class Magnoliopsida; order Brassicales; family Brassicaceae; genus Brassica; species Brassica napus. The sequence continues at coordinate 14,584,649 of NC_063452.1, forward strand.
CCCTAAATATCTAGAGAAGTAACATGATTGTCCAATAAGTATGAACCCACAAATACAAAAAAAAATTATATATGTGTATGGTTGTCCAATAAGTAAAATTAACTTATACCAAAACAATCTAAACTCGAAATATGCCCTAACCCCTAAATAATACCCAAACCCTAAACTAACCCTACACCCTAAAACTTCAATAAGTTTGGTTAATATTTTGTGGTTTACTTATATTATTTTTTTGTTAATTTTGATTGTTATGTTTTTTTCCGAATAAGATGTATTTATTTGAAATATTTTAATAATTTCTAAAATGTTAAAATAAAAGAACCTGCAACTAGTCATAAAGTACACATACCAGTTGAAATATTACAGACCAACACAAAGTTAAAGAGCCGAGAAAAATCATAGGGAAAAGATGGAAAATGTCTTAGATCAATAGAGGAGAAAAAAACATTTCTTAGATAAATCTGATTTTATCATTAGGCCAAGCGACTGTGATGCCAACTGCATCCGAAATGAACTGAACTTTTGAATTTGGTCTCCACACTCCTGCATCACTAATCTTTGAAACTTCTATCCAGACCTTGCTAGCGTTGGGACCTAGTGGGACAAAATGAACACGGTCTTCTGGATCAGTAGAACATACTCGGTCTTCAGCGACAATCCGTCCATAGTTGTTACACTCGAACATGATGCACTTCTTCTTTGCATTACCATTGGTATTACTCGTCCTTTTACTTGCAGTAGTCTTGTTACTTGCAGTAGCCTAGAAGTCAAAATCAAATTTACAACATATATTGATTAGAAAATATCTCACACCAACATCAAAAATATATTATAAACATAACGTGCGATGCTTACCGGTGGTGGTTTTGTAACTGACTCAGCTTGTGTAGGTATTTTCAGCAACTGAATCTTATGAACTGGCCATGCAATTTTTGCATTCAAAGCATCACCCACTGTAAACATCTCCGCAGTTGGTCTCCACAAAAACGCATTGGGTTTAAGCACAGCATCGACCATCATAATTACAGCATTAGGACCCAATGGTATATTGTTCACCATTTCCTTCTGGTCAGTTGAACACATGACACCCTCAGCAATAACACAATCATTGCTATTCCAATCATAAATTTGGCATCTCTCGATTGATTCATTCCCATTTGTACCCTAAGGAGTCATGCATAAATATTTTACCTTCAAAGACTATACTACTATATAAATCAAATAAGCAAGTTAAATATAAATTATTACCGAGGATCCAGAAGCTTTATTTCCAGTTCTTGTAGAATTTTCATCGTCCAAAATCACTTTATCAACCGGCCATGGAATTTTGACTCCCACAACATCTTCAAGCGAGAATTGGGTTTGTGTAGGCCTCCAGAGAGAAGCTTCTGTCTTTACTACACTCTTCACTATAACAGCTGCCGCATTAGGGCGAGGAGGAATGCGACCAATCTTGTATGTTGGCTCAGCAGAGCAAAATTCTTCTTCCCCGACAACAATATCTTCTACTGCATACCAGTCAAGGAGCTGACACCTAATTCCTCCTTTGCTAACATCACTTATTTCCGATTGAGAAGACCCATGATCACTACGCTTCCCAGCTAATTGACGAACTACATTATTCAAGTGGTCCACCTTGCTAATCAATTCAACTTGTTTAGCCTCAAGATTTTCTACTTTTGAATCTCTAGCCTGACGGAATGCTAGCTTAGTAATGGTAACACCTCTACCCAACCCTCTAACTCTTCCACATTTGTCTTTTCCGAGTACTTGACTAACAGCATCTTCTCTAACATTATCACAAGATGTGGAGTCCATCTGACTATCAACTGACTGAATTTTTTCCTGACAATTACATTAACAACTATGTGTAACCTATACAAGCCTAAACCGGAAAAAATCATATCTCAAATAATAGGGTAAAGGTAAATTCTTACAAATGTATCTGCAAATTCTGGACGCACAGGGGTCCCATCTGTATAGGTGTGTCCTACTAGCCACACCTTACTCCTTGTAACCTGTTTGGGGTCTGAACTCTTTTCTTTCTACAAGCAAAATGTAAAGGTAAATGTTTGCAGATCAACAACCAACATACATTACAATATAAAGAGAAATACCATCTCCTGAGATAGGCGAAACATTCCTTTGCGGCTTGTGGTGTGGGGTATCTGAGCCCTCCTTAGTTCTCTGTATTTGTTACTTCTTATCTAAAAAGCAAGTGAAACCACAGTTCAATGTAAGAAACCCTAATAAATTCAGAATTTACAGATGAAAGTAAACATATATAACCTGAAACGATGGGCTAGTCATGTTCTTCACCCATGTATTCCAAGTTTCAATAGATTGTATGTTGCTTGGTTTTAAGTTAAGTCTCACAGCGTTACTTTTTGCAGCACGCAACTGGGAAACAAGTCTATACTTGGAAGCCCTCCACAAACAACCCATCTGCTGGAAAACTGCATCTTTCTGCCATTCTTCTGTCAAATTAAATTTCCCCTATAACATATTTAAAAAGTTAAAATCACAAATGTTATCAGATTTTAAAATTAAGGATCTAGACAACGTTTATATACCTGAATTTCCTCCCATAGTATGTCCTCTGTCTGATCATCGAGCTGCCTCCAATCTTCACGTAGAACCGACACATGCTCCCTTACAAGTGGACCCAGGAATGATGAAAGGGTTACTGAACCAGGTCCATAATGTTTGCCAGTTGTAGTGAATTGCACATCAACCTTAACCAGAGGGTCTTTTGCCACTTTCTGCATTTTGGTCAAGCCTCTGGTTCTCTTCTTCTTTGTTATAGCAACTTCTTCCTCAACATGTTCTTCTCCAACCTGTTGCTCAACTTCTTCCTCAACATGTTCTTCTCTAACCTGTTGCTCAACTTCTTTCTCAACAGTTTGACCAACTTCTCTATCATTCTCTTCACCAACGTTTTTCTCCATGTCTTCACCAACGTCTTTCTCCATGTCTTCACCAACTTCTTCCTCTGTCTCTTTATCTACTACTTCATTTATCTGTCTAGTTTTTCTTTTTTTTCGTTGGCCAACCACTTTTTTGATCGCCTTTCCAATAGGAGTGACATCTATTCCTTGTTGACGCAAACTTCGACGAGGCATTCCTCCTCTAGACAGTCCTCCTCTAGACATTCCTCCTCTAGACAAGTTTTCTTGAAACTTCACCATGTTGGATCCTTGAAACCATAACAAAATCTATTTAAAACAGACTATATACATAAATAAATTCCATTAAAAACAGATTATGTACTAATCCCCTAGTAGGACTCCTTCACAGTCCTCTCTAACACAAAAACCCTCGTCATCAGAAGAATAATTCCCCAACACATCAACTGCCTCAACTGACGGTGCACCAGAAAATTCGTCCTCTGTCTCTAACTCGTGATATCCCCTCGGTGGCGCCCTCATAACAACATGCCACGGCGAAGAGTCATCTTCTCGGGAATAGAACACCTGTTTAGCTTGGGATGCAAGAATGTATGGATCTAACAGATACGAAGATTGGTTCGTTTTCAGAATTAACAATTGTAAATCCGTCTTCTTCCTTCACACCATTCCCTGTATTGGCCCAAGTACACTTGAAGAGTGGTACTTGAAACATGTGGTAATCCAACATTATTATCTCCTTGATCACACCATAGTAAACAACTACATCTCCCATCTGTCCACTATCTCGTGCACTTGACCGACACATGGTGAAGGCTTCATATGAATCCCCACTGTTCTGAGTCTTTAGCTTTACATCATCTGTGTGAAACCGATGTCCGTTAATGACATATCCCTTGTAAGACTGAGCAATAACCCTTGGCCCATACGCCAACCACCTAAGCTTCGATGAATGAGCTTCTGAGTTGGTAGGTATCTAAGAAGAACATAACAATATTAGTGAATAAACTACATGAATGAGCTTCTACGAATATAAATTCCTTTGAACATGAGAATATTAGAGAATTAACCTTTTGCTTTATCCAGTGTGCAAACCTCTCGGTATGATATCTCCACAATAAAGTTTCATTTGTTTCGCATCGAACATCCTCAGATTGCAACTCTTCCATATGCATACTGTTTTCCATGAGTCATAAATTACAGTACATGTATTATAATAAAGTAGACAGTAAGGGTGAAACAAGTATGAACTTACGCAAGATATGGCTCCATAACTGATGTGTTCAACAACACATATCGATGAGATATGTCTCTTTCTTTCTCTGAAAGTGTTACTTTTATAGGCTTCCGCAATGGACGTCCTTCAAGTATGAGCTCATCAGGCTCAACGTCTTCATTACGCTTTAGTGTTTCTTCAACTGGTACAGAATTCTGAAGAAACTCTAAGCAGACGGCAATGCATTCACCAGCCAAGTATCCTTCAGCCATACACGCTTCTGGCCTTGCATAATTTTTAACATATGCCTTAAGTGTCTTCATGTACCTAAACATATTCAACTAAATATTAATATACAAAACACATGTCAGAAAATACGTAAGAAAAGTAACAAATAATCAATACCTCTCAAAGGGATACATCCACCGAAAGTGGACATGTCCACCCAAACGTGCCTCCCTAGCTAGATGAATGGGAAGGTGGAACATGATATCAAAAAGGCATGGAGGAAAGAAACGCTCCAATTCGCACATTGTCTCTACAAACTCAGACTCTAAGTATATTAACTTCTCTGGGTCAATAGAACGCTGGCACAATTTGTTGAAGAAGTTGAATACACGAGTAACAGCATTCCTCGTTCCCTTTGGTAGCAAACCTCTCAATGCCACAGGAAGAAGATTATGCATTAGTACATGATGATCGTGTGACTTCATACTACCAATGCTAGGAGGATTTAAAGAAACACAGTTCGAGATATTGGCACAGTAGCCATCCGTGCCTCTGAACTTAGATAACCGCTTGCAGATGCTCTTTTCTTCTTTGGAGAGCCAATAAGCCGCTGGAGGCAAGTATATCCTCTTTCCTCGTGTCTCTGTGTGCAAGTTACTTCGAATTCCCATGTCTTCCAAGTCTTTTCTTTCTTTCAAGCCATCTTTTGATTTAGCACTCCCCATTAAAGTAGACAGTAAAGCATCAGAAACGTTCTTTTCCACATGCATGACATCAATGTTGTAACGTACCGGCATGTCCTAATACATTAAACTTTAAATTGTTACGTTCAAATTATATATGTTAATATAACATTATTGAAATTTATATTGACAAAATACTAACCTTCCAGTATGGTAACTCAAACAATATTGATCGTTTCTTCCAACGCCATTGATCAAAATGTTCTTCATATTCTTCCTCTGCAACCATCTCGTTTCACCCACTTCAATTCGTTTTCGTTTTTTTTCCTTAGGCAACGGTCTCCCAAACTCATTCTTGAAATTCTTAAGAATCTCACATATCTCATGTCCCGTTTGAATCCTATTTACAGTTCCATTCTCCACCTATTCAAACCATCCCTTGCGGCTCCTGTATGGATGACCTGGTCTGAGTCGTCTTCTATTGCCCATATACACATATTTCCGACTGAACTTCAACCATCTACTATGTGTATCCTTACCACATACGTTGCATGCTTGTTTCCCTTTCACTTTACATCTAGAAAGAACCCCTAACGCTGGATAATCCGTGATAGTCCACATCAGCAAAGCTCTAAGTCTGAATGTCTCTTTCAGAAATGAGTCATATACGTCTATACCTTCACTCCACAAATCCTTTAAATCATCTATCAGTGGTGCCAGATATACGTCAATGTTGTTGCTCGGTGCAGTTGGACCAGGGATGAGCATGGTGAGCATTATATTCTCTGCCTTCATACACATAGTTGGAGGCATGTTGTAGTTCACTAACATCACTGGCCATGTACTGTGATTAGTACTCTGAATAGAGAAAGGATTCATACCATCTGTAGACAGGCCAAGTCGAAGGTTTCTCGGTTCAGCAGCAAAATCTGGCCATTTATCATTTCCTTGAGCCCAAGTCAATGAATGCACTGGGTGTCGCAATGTACCATCTACTCTAGCATTGCTGAAATGCCAACGCGATTCTTCAGCCATCCTTTTGTGATCTAAACATCCTTTTCAATCTCTCCTTGATCGGAAAATACCTTAGGACCTTCACTGGAATCCCCTGCTTCTCCTCACCAGTGTGTTTATCAGTTTCCCATCTGGATGCACTACATCTTGGGCAGATTTCCATCTTCTCATATTGTTTCCGATAAAGGATACAATCATTCTTGCATGCGTGGATCATATCATAGCCAAACCCAAAAATCTTCAAAAACTTCTTCATCTCATCTGTGGACTTTGGAAGCACATTATCCTGAGGAAGAAAATCATGAACCAATGTCAAAAGCTGATCAAAGTGGTTCGCTGACATCCCACTCTTCACTTTAATGCGGTAGAGGCCCATGATTGCAGAAACCTTAGTGTGATTGGGACTCCTTGTGTATAAAGGAGTTTCAGCATCCTTTAATTTCTTCATAAACTCTGAATCTTCATTAGTTTCAGAACCCTCAAACTGGCCTTCAATGTGCTCTGATCGCTGTTCACTTCCTTCTTTTTCAAATGCTGTCCTAATCAACTCATAAGCCTCTGATTCAGAATTCTGAAAATCACCCCGGTTAGTATTCCTTACGTCCCAATGCTTACTCCAACTTGCATTTCTCTTGTACTTAAGATCCATCCCTCTAATAACTAAATGCTCTAATACTGTTTCACTAACTTGGTGGCAAACATTCGGGCAATCTATGCAAGGACATAGAATCTCTACATGATTACCCAACAACCTCGCTGATTCTGTCACAAATTGTTTTGCTCCTTCCTCATACTCAAGGTTAGCTCTGTAAGTACATACAAATTATCAACATGAGATGTCAACATAAATAATCAACTCATTTCTATTACTTAATGAAATATGGAACATATTATTCATACCTTGGTAGCCAAACCCATGCCTTTTCCATTTTCCAACAATAACACCACAGCTACACACCAATTTATACAAATTTTTATGACAAATACAACGAAGAATATATCAAACCACAACGAAGACAAACTAAAAACCAAACAAAAAGAAGAACAGAAGCTTACACGCTAACAGAATCTGCAGCAAGAAGAAGCCTCAGTATACAAGAAGAATCTGCAGAAATAAAATGGGAAACATTTAGTCTTATTCTAGATCATTTGCGAACATGCAAAAGGAAACGATAATGAACCAAAACCTTCAAATCGAAAAAAAGTTTTTGACTCAAAATTCTGCAAATCGAAATACAGATGTTGACTCAAAACCTTCAAATCAAATATTTGAAATTTTACCTTTAATTGCTGTCAATTTTGAGCACCTCAATTTGATTTTAAACGATGAACTAAAGATGAATCAGAGATCAAACTGATAAATGAGACAAATCGATAAGCTGGAATGAGTGTGGATCGATTTGATAGAATTTGGGATTGAGTTATTGAAGATCGAAAATGAAATCGAGGGAGTGTTAGAGAGAAAAATGGAATCGGGAGGTCGGGAGAGAAAAGTAGATCTGGGCAAAAGGTATCTTATTTTTTGACTAATTTATTTTTTTATTTTTATTTTTTTATAGGCAGTATTGCCAAATTTCGCGGTTTCCATCTATTATAACGTTTTTCGCCTAAGATGTACGCGCTAGATTGTATGTTTTTCCCGCCCCAGATATTATAGCGTTTATCATTGATCAAACGCTATGTAAAAATTACGGAAGCGTCAACCATAGCACTTAACGAAAAACACTATCTATAATTGCTATGAATACTCATTTTTTCAGTAGTGTGTCAATTGTCTCTCTGAATTAAATTTGATGATAATATATTTAAAGATGATTAGAATCATGATATATCTTCTCACACTATTATGTATTTGCAGTACTGAAGCTAGAATAATATTCTACTGCTAAAGCAACACCAAATGATACCAATTTTAAGAGGATGATAGATGAATTCAATCTTCGCATTGCAGAAATTTCATCAGTCAATTTCATAGGCTTAGCTTTTTTTTTTTTTTTTTTGACACACAACTTCCATTAATTCAAACGTACTTAAACAGAGTTTTTTGCTGCCATAATGGTCAGCTCCGATGATAAAACATTCTTTGCCAATCCATCCGCAACACTGTTTCTCTCACGCGAGATCCAGGTAAACGAAATGGATTCAAAGGAGGATGCAATAGAGTAAATGTCAGCTAAAATACCATACAAACCAACCAGTGGGGAGCGCAAATTTATGGCTTTAATCAAGATAGCCGAATCAGATTCACATCTGAGCTTTGACAGGCCAATTTCTCTGCATTTCAGAAGAGCTTCCCTCATAGCCAATCCTTCTGCTGCAAGTGGAGACTCTACGTGATGCACTGTGGTCGCGAATGGAAAGTCTCTCTCTTGGCGTCTAGTTGTCCAACCTAGCCCTGCAATTTTTAAGGTTTCGCTCCAAGCCGCGTCGGTTCTCACCAAGGCGCATTCCGGTTGCAAGGGAGGTCTAGTTGGTATCACTTACTTTGCATTTTTCACCTGATCTTGGCACGAGATCCATTCTTGGGCGCAGGCAGATGCTCTGGAAATAGTTTCTTCCACAGTGATGATTTTCCCTTCAAATACGAGCTTATTCTGAGCTAACCATAGCTGCCATGTGATCCAAGGAGCCAAAGCTCCTGTAGAAACTCCAGTTGGTGGCAAACTCTTTCTTGAGCATAAGCTACTCCAGTTGCTCCTTAAATCTATGGATCCACTGTACTCAATGCTTGGGGAGACAGGGGCTGATTTCCAAACCTGTCTAGCATAGGAGCAATGAAAGAGCAGATGATCAATAGATTCAGGCATATTACATCGTTTGCATTGTCCATCAGTGTTGATTCCCCTGGCTTTGAGAGCTTCGCTAACGGGTAATGCTCCATGAAGAGCTTTCCAGATGAACAATTTGATCTTCGGTGTTGTTTGAAGCTTCCAAACACTCTTCTTCCAATCGAAAGAACCATCCTCTATACTCCATGCATCCTCTACACTTCGAGAGGAAAGGACTGCTTTGTATCTGGTTTTTGTCGAATAATCTCCTGTATCCGTGCTCAGCCAAGAGAGTTTATCCGGAGCCCCGGTTAAACTTGGCTTAATGGCTAGGATCCTCTGTTCCTCGAAAGGAAGCACTCGCTGGATCATATCAATATCCCACTCATTTCGGTCCGGGAGCATGAGATCCGACACTGTGAGCTGGGAGAATTCTCTCGGTGGTGGCCCCATAGGTCTCAGCTGTGTGGAGCAACTGAGCCATGGTTTTTCCAGATGTTGATGCTGAAGCCATTGCCTACTTCCCAGCCTGCAGAGTTGATGATGATATCGCGACCAATTAGAATCCCCCTCCATCCATGGGAGATTGCCGTTTTCTCTGAGCATTCTAAGAAGCTTTCGGAGTTGCAATACTTCCCAAACAGGACTCGGCCAAGTAGGGAGTCGGGACGATTGATGAGCCTCCAACTTAATTTTGCAAGGAACGCTTCATTAAAGCTCTGAATGTCTCTGAAGTTTAAACCTCCACTTTCCTTGGGTTGCACCAGCTTAGACCAAGCAATCCATGCCATCTTCTTGTCTCCCATGTTCGTGTCCCACCAGAAGCGTGTTAACGCTGATTGAATTCTCTGACACAGAGATATCGGAAGTTGGAAACAAGACATAGCGTGTGACGGAATGGGGGATAACACACTTGTGAGCATAGTCATCTTCCCGGCTGTCGATAAGAAACGGTTTGACCACCCGCAGGCCTTTTGCTTTATGCGGTCCACTAATGATGAGAATAAGTCTCTCTTTTTCCTTCCGAGCAGCTCTGGAAGCCCAAGATATTTTCCGATACCTCCCTCTTTCTGGATCGAGAGAGCGTCTTTGACAGCCGTTTTTAGAGCTACCGGGGCGTGTCTAGAGAAATTGATCGACGATTTTTCAGTGTTGATTGACTGTCCGGAAGCCTCTTCATAGCGCTTCAATAACCGGCATAGAGCCTCTCCACTTTCCTTGCTTGCTCGAAGGAAGAACATTGTGTCGTCGGCGAAGAGGAGATGGTTGAGACGAGGACACCCTCGTGCTACACGGACTCCTTTAAGGGTTTCGTCCTCTTGCGCTTTGTTACATAGACCCGAGAGAACCTCACTACACATAATGAAGATGTATGGTGAGAGAGGGTCTCCTTGACGGATACCTCTACTCGGTGTGACTCTTCCTCTAGGCGAGCCGTTAATGAAGAAGGAGTAAGTAACTGTAGAGACACACTGCATGATCCAGTTAATCCACTTCGGATGAAAGCCGAAGCGCTGTAATACCAATTTGATGAAGTCCCATTCGAGCCTATAATAGGCTTTACTCATATCGGTTTTAACCGCCATAGCCACTCTCTTCTCTGCCATACTAGAAAAAAATTCTCAGTATTTTTTTTTTATCTCTGTCCAGGGAAAGAGAAAGATTTGGTTCAACAGATGCCGCCAACATATTTGTTCATCCTTCTTTTCGCTTCGGTACTTCCACAACACATATTTTAGAACTGTTAGTTTTTTTTCTCTCCACAGGTCTCATTCATGTTCTGTCTATTTGGCAATTAAACTTACTGAAGAAGTTGCAAGCGATAAGAAAAGTTGCTTCTTCTCCCGGAAACAAGTAAACATCACCTCCTATCTGAAAATGTTCCATTGTTTCTTCGACTTCGGATCAATTTTCAGGACGTTTTAACACTTCCGCTGAAAAATTTAAGGTTAGGTTGATGTGTTCGTATGGCAAGAAACACAATGAAAATTTTCACGAACAAAAAGATGACGGAAGAAACGCTGACACCAAAGAAGTTGCTTATTCTAGCTCTTCAGGAAGCTGAGAGAAATGGAAATAACATATATATTATCTGCCTTTACCGTGAGTACACTTATAGCTTCAACTCAAGCACTTTGATTAGCATTCCAGAATTAGTTTGGGGCTTTATGTTAACTGCTATTGGTTACAGGTGTGGAGGATGAGGACCATACTTCTCGGGTAGGTTCTTACATTACTACTAAACAATTTTCTATCTTAAAGCTGAAAACCTTTTTTTGGCTTAACAATATGAACCGTTGTTAAAAAAAAAAAGGCTTAACAATATGAACCTTTGTGCCCACATATGTGAAAATAACTACTGTCCAACCCCTTCTTTTGCTTAGTCATGTGTTCTCCAAAGTACAAAGTTGTGAAATTGACGTTCTCATTATCGGGGAGATACGCCATACATGTTCCATCTATCTATTATGCTTCCGTCGTGGCATTAGTTTATTTTTTTCCATGATCAGGTGGCTAAGCATTGATGCTTTTTGATCAGGTGGCTAAGCATTGATGCGTACTGCAGGTTTCAACTTAATCACTTTGGTTTACCCCAAAAGAGAGGTACTAACTTAATTTTTTCGATGAGTGTTATTATCATTAAGCCTTACGCTACAGCTCAGACTCATCGAATATGCTTCTCTGTTTTACAAGTACTACACTGTGCTCTTTGGTGTCTGAAGGAAAGAAATCTGCTCTTTGGTGTCTGAAGGAAAGAAATCTGCTCTCAGGTATATATTTAAATATATGGTTTTCCGTTGCCATTTAAAATAGAATTCATATAGTTTTAAGCACACAACGCATATGCTAATTTGAAAGGTTCATCGCAATTGAACTCTATAATGTCTGAGAGGTGTATACTCTATGTACAGTACTTATCAAGTTCTTCTCAAATCAGTGTATTCACATTAAAAACAACGCTAATGTAAATAGTCACCACTATCTGGAGTAGAGATTCCTACACATTGATCTTAATTGATTGAAATTCAGTTCAGCGCATTCATTTCTTTTTTGAAATTGACCATTGCAGCTCTTTGCAACTAAACCATGACTTGAACCCCTCTAACCATCGACTGTTCTCCCTTTTTTGTGACTAATCGACTGTTCTATAAAGAACGCTGACTTTAACATTTTAACAATTATGTCACTTGTGAGATTACCGGGACAATATTGACTGCCTCACTCCACCAGAAATCTAATGTTCCTCCAATCTGTGAAACAAAACAACCCATCCTTCGTAAGTAATCATGTTGAGCAGCATGCATCCTGAACTAAGAAAATGTTGTTTTTTGTGCAACATTAGTTTTCTACCTAGTTAACTTCATTTGGTAAATAAATGTCTTTTTAAAAAAAAACTCTCGCAATTTACCCTGTAAATATTATATGTTTTGAACCAAGTGTTGTCCAAGTTTGAGTCCTCGCAAAAAGAGTAAGAAATATGAGAAAACCATAAGAGAAGACAAACTAATACCACATTAAGCAACAACATGCCAACAACGTTTTTCATTTATGTTCACAAAAAAATTAAAAAAGTTTAAAAAATCAAAATAATGTATGAAGTTTAACAAAAACAATAAAAATTAAAGTTAATTTGAAGTAAGAAAAAAAAACTAATCCTTCAAATGACTGAAATTTTATGGAAATAAAAAAATCAATGAAGCTATATTGAATTAGAATGTGATATTAATTCAAAACAGTAAATGTTTTTACTAAAAATGAAAAATATGAAAATAATGGTTTTGGATCATAATTTTGGACCGAAAATATATTCTAAATTCCCCTAAACAATTAAATAGATGCATTAATCCTTAATATTGTAATCAAGAATATAAGAAAAAAAACAACAAGTTAGAACGTATACAAACATTACAAAAGATAGTAATTGTAAAATTAAATATTATTTAATGGTAAAAATAAAATAAATTGAGAATATCTGGATTATCTTTTTACACTGGTTTTAATCAAAAATAATATCTTAACTATAGTTAGATTCTCAAATATTATTCTGTTTATAATAAAAAAATAGTATATTAAATAATAATAACTTTGTAGAAGTTTTAGTGTATTTAACTCATACACCATTTTTGTACCAAAATTGTTTTAATTATTTGTATGAAAATTGTTTTTTTTAATAAAAGATACCATTTAATTTTACTTAAAACAATGAATATATAAATTAGCTATACTTATTATGATTATAAAAAATATATAATAAACACAAGAAAGTACACTACAACAAAATTAAATAATGTATGTATAAAATAATAAAAAACATAAAATAAATAATAAAGATAACCAATTGAAATGTACAATCCGCGCGTAGCGCGGTCCGGCCCTAGTAATATATATATATATATATATATATATTCTACAGTTTTGTGTTTAAATAGATGATAAATGATGTTTAACTTAGAAATAAGAAATGATATGCTAAATGTTATGTGAAAAGTCTAAAACATTTGTTTACTTTTCAAATAAGATTAAATTTAACTATTACATATTTTCACAACATTCCAAATTGCATCATAGGAAAATCTAACACTAAACACCTATAATTCTTGGTCACTAAACCGATGGGTTTCCACATAAGATAATGCTTTGCCATAAACATGTAATGTTGGAAGCTTTGGGGAGTGTTCTTATGCAAATGGCATATTTCTAACTATGTGTCATCAAATCTAATGACCTCTTCTTTTATAGTTTGATATGATTCGGTAATTGCCATCAAAGCATCGAATCTAATGACCTCTTCTTTTATTATTCCATTTTTTTCAAAAAAATTTATAGAAAACGAAAAGTTTCAATGGTTAAGATTTTTTTTTAAAATTTCCTATTTATGTTATTGGCCCTAGAAGAAATTTTGCAGTTATTCAAAAATCTCTCGACCGTTTATTCATTGTTATTATCAACGGTTACTTGTGTGAGAGACAGCATATGTGCTTCATGACTCATTTATCAAAATATCTCCCACCATTTATTTTTACTATTGTGAATCACCGATATATAAATATATTTAATCTAATTACTTTTTGCAGTATGGTGTACTAAAAGCCTGAAACAGCTAATATAAGTGTCTACACAAACCCCACACCTCAATGTCGTAGTTAGTTGCTGACAAAAAAAAACATAAAGCATCTAATATAATCGATCGAGCTTAGACTCTTAGATTCCAACTTTGCAAAACCGATTAATTAAAATTTCTTTGAATTTAAATGAAGTTCTCAAGTTCAGCTAAAAAATCTGCATATATAACACATTTATAACCCTAATAAAATCCCGTTTTCAGAAATATGAAGTGAAGAACTCACATTCTTGATAGCATAGATATATTTGAATAAAGCGAAAGCTAAGAATGCACTTTTATATAAAATAGTAATGGTTGATTAAATAAAATTATCTAAAAACGTTACCACTTTTTATGACCGGTATTCCGTACATGCATATTTTAAACTATTATAACTTTTGCTTTGTACACCAAATTTTGTTTTAAAGTGGGGCTAGGCGACGAAGTGCTGGAACACACTCTAAGCCTAGGCGAGCGCTTAGGGTCGCCTTTGGTACCTGAGGCGCAACTACACAAGAAAACATAAAGTTAGCCGTCTTTGTTGATCCTAACCCATGTTAGCACTTTTTGTAATCATAAAACCATGTAGAGGCAAGAGTGAATATAAGGCTATATATGCAAAGAGTTTTAATTAAGACTTGTAATTAACTTTATTAGGTTTTTATTAGGTACGACGAGGCTTTGCTGAGCTAGCACTTTTGTTAAACGGCCTAACCTCATTTATGCTAGGCGGTGGATGCTCAGCCTGAACTCCCCGTAAGCCAAGGTTTAGTCTGCGCTTTTTAACACATGCTGGAATGGCTCACAAAACGTGTCTGACTTGCAAATCGCCTGTTTTATTGTAGTGATTCATCCCTTAAGCATTGGCTCTTGACCTTGATCAATATATGTGACTGCATATGACTATGTACTAGAACTTAAAAGCTTATCATCTTTTACAACAATATAGTTGTTTATCTGCATTTACATCTTATACAAAGTTAGATTGGATTTTAAGAATTAGTAGGTCGCTGGCATCAGTCTCTCTTTACAGCTAGTGGTAACATCCTGTGATAAGAAAACCTAATAATCCTGTTCAATTATAATGGTTACAGTTAGGTAAAGCAGCAAAATATATATAAGATTAATCTGTAAAAGGGATACAACTGGAATGGATTTATATATTCATGAAGCTTAAACAAGAATGTTGGGAAGTAACTATACAACTTACAGAACTTATCAAAAGTTACTATAAAAGTTGCTATCCTTATGAGAATCCATTATCTTTTAAGTAAACATCATTGTCCAACACTAACTAACTCCCCCTTAATCACGTGTGCTTTGTACTAATTAATCTCCATTAGCTTCTCTGCCTATATAATATGAACTCCATCCTAAGGTTAGAACAACTCAGATCCAAAACAAGCCATTACCTCTGTTCCATCTATATACCGAGATGGAAAGCTTGGTGATTCCTACGCAAGAAGTTCATATCGATATTGATGACTCGACATCGATCAGTAAAGAGAGAAACACTGACCTCGTTCATGCCAAACCCATTGTTCTAATGTCTATTTTGAGTGGTCTCCATGCGGGCTATTTCAGAATAAGCCTCTCTCTCTGCAGCCAAGCTCTGCTGTGGAAGATAATGATTGCACCTGATTCAATGAGCATGTCCCATTTGCATAGCAATCTCCCGTCTATGGCATTCCATCTCCTGTGGTACTTAGCACTTGCAACACAAGTGTTACTCTGTCTTTTGTATGCGTTGAAGTGTTTTTTCTTCTTTGACATGGTGAAGGAAGAGTTCTCCCATTATATTGGAGTGAACTATCTTTACGCTCCATCCATCTCATGGCTTATCTTGCTTCAGTCAGCTCCCATGATGGAACCACAAAGCATTTTGTATCAGACATTATTCTCGGTGTTTGCTCTTCCGGTCTTGACCCTCGACACAAAGCTTTATGGCCAGTGGTTCACAACAGAGAAAAGGTTTTTGTCGATGATGGCAAACCCGGCAAGCCAAGTATCAGTAATAGCAAACCTAGTGGCTGCAAGGGGAGCAGCAGAGATGGGTTGGAGAGAGTGTGCTCTATGCTTGTTCTCGCTAGGGATGGTTCACTATTTGGTTATCTTTGTCACACTTTATCAACGCCTACCAGGTGGAAACAACTTCCCGACCAAGCTGAGGCCAGTTTTCTTCTTGTTCTTTGCTGCACCAGCCATGGGAAGTTTTGCTTGGAACTCTATTTGTGAAAGCTTTGATCCTCTAGCAAAGATGTTGTTCTTTCTTTCAATCTTCATCTTCATGTCTCTGGTAAGTTTACAACACACAAAGAAATAGACATGACATCGTATGACAAGACATATAACCTTTTTGTATTTTTATTAACATTTTCAGGTCTGTAGGCCAAATCTTTTCAAGAAGTCAATGAAGAGATTCAATGTCGCATGGTGGGCTTACTCGTTTCCAATCACCTTTCTTGCTTTAAACTCAGTTCAGTATGCACTGGAGGTGAAAGAACAGGTCGCTGCTGGATTAATGCTCATCTCCTCATCTATCTCAGTTTTGATTTTCCTCGGTTTGATGATACTGACAGCAGCAAACAGCAATCGACTACTCAGACGTGATCCTGTTCTCGGTTCTGTTACTAGTCCAAAAGTCAAGTCAAGGCAAAGAAGCTAGTCTTCTTAAGATTTTCCACTTACAAAACCAAGTTTTTTTTTTTGGTAAACATGTTAAGATTATATTACCAAACCCAAGTGCTTGTTTCTTCATAGCTTCCATGCTCTTCTTTATATGTACTCTTTCAATGTATTGATGCAACCACCATGGTTTTAAGTTTTAACCAGAGATGGCTTACTAGGTGCGATCGTCATGAAACTTTTCCCTAACTGGTGCGATCGTCATGAAATTTTTCCCTAACTTTTCCAGCAAGAATTTCATTGGAAAAACTTGGTTATATTTTCCTTTTGTAATTTGATTTCAATATATATTTATAATAGTTATTCGCAATAAGTTATATTTATTGTTGTAAAATAAATGTGGTATCCAATACTGACTTTTTATAAAAAAAATATAACAGAGATTTAATTGTATATTCCATAGAGTTGTTTGATGCTTAAAAGGACCATGGTTTCTTTTGATAAATCATTAAGTTAGAATAATTATATACAGTATTAGTTTTATTTTAAATATATTTTAATATTTTATGTTAGTTAGAATTAAGATTTTCAATACTTTTTGTGTAAATAGTTGTTTATATTTACTTATCTTTCGAGTTTTAATAATTTTTAAAGTAAGTCTCAAACAGGATTCTCTCCTATCTATCTTATTAAATTAAAAGTACTTTAAGTTTTTGTTTGGCAATATAGATACCAGTTAAAAAAAATAGTGTTATTTGAAAACATGGATAGCAGTAATTTAGGGGAAAAAGTAATAGGATTATGCTACTAAAAAAAATTGGAAATCCATTACATTATATTAAAAATCTATCTTATTAAAGTAAAAGTACTTTAAGTTTTTGTTTGGCAACATAGATACTAGTTAAAAAAATAGTGTTATTTGGAAACATGGATAGCAGTAAGTTAGGAAAAAATAATAATGGGCTTATACTATTAAAAAAATTGGAAGTCCATTATATTATATTAAAAAGTAATGAGTTTATGTTACTTGATATACATATTCAAATCAAAATAATAATTTAAAATTAATTTATATCAAAAATTCAATCAAAATAATACATATATTCAAAATTTGATTTTTACTAACATATTTTCCAATAACCATTATAAAAATGTTTTCAATATATATAAGAAAAATACAATACAAAACCCAATTTCAAACACCAACTTAAATTATGGTTTTTATATTTCACATCAAAATTTAAAAATATAATATATGTGATTATTTATATGGTTGTACTTATACAATATTATTAATTATAAGATTACTTATTTGATGGCACGTGTAAAATACGATTAATTATATGATAACACATATTTTTGTAACCTATGATGTCACATATATGATATATAATAGTGATTAGGGGTGGGCGTTCGGGTTCGTTTTCTAGTCTGTTTGGAATTTCGTGTTCAGTTCTGATCTTTGAGGATTCGGTTCGGATTTGGATAACTAATTTAAATTATTTTAAAAGATTTAAAATTTATTATATGGTTTAATTTTTAAAAACTCTATAAACAATAGAGTACATATTACATATAAATTTGAATAACATATGTCAGAGTACCGAACTTAACATATAAATTGGTTTGGTTTAAATATTTGGATAGAGAATTAATAATTATTTAAGTATTTTCGGAGTTTTGGTATATTTTAACTGTTTTAGATATTTGCGTTTGATTATTTGTATATATTTTCAAGTATTTAAACGAACTTAAAAGTATCATATATATTCTGGATGTTTTTATATACATTAAATCTAAAAATAATTAATATATATAAGTATATAAATCTATTTTGGATACCCAAAATACTTTGGTTCGGATCGGATTAGGTTTCAGTTCTTCAAATACCAAAATTTTGAATAATTCGGATATTTAATCAATGTCGGTTTGGATTTGGTACTACTTATTCGGATTGGGATCTTTTCGGTTATTCGAATTCGAGTTTTTTCTCAATCTTAAATAATGACATAAAAAACAAATAACATCATATTTTAAAAAAAAATAGGCGCAGATCAAAATTTAGTATTAGTGCAAGTTTGGAAATTGCTATTATTTAAAAAAAAAATCATTGGTTTAGTAGTTTACTGTTTTCCTTTTATCAATTTGGTGCGTGATACAGGCTTGGTCTTGATGATAGAAGTGACCGTGGACTTGGGACTTTGGCAGTCATGGCTTGGCGGCTGCGGTGCACTAAACATGTGCTTATGTGACATGAGATAAAGGAGTTATGCTGAAAAAATAGCATGTTATATTTAAAAATAAGTAAAAATAGGATTTGTTTAGAAAAAAATAGCATGAAATTTAGGGAAACCCCTATACTGATCATCTCACTTGTACATGTATATATTGATTGCAATGCTTCTAAAATAAAAATATTATAAATTAAGAAAAATATTAAAGTTATGTATAATGCAAGTTGTGTCAGTTACTGACAATTGTATATTTTATTTTAATACTATTGAAAATCAATTTTGAACTTTCAACTTGGCAAAACTAAACGACAACCGCTTTAGTTGAATATCAATGAAGGTAAAATATCAAGTGGGGTTCCTACCAAAAAAAAAAAAATATCAAGTGGGGTATCTTTTGCTAACCTTCCAGAAGTTGAAATTCCTTTTTTTTTCTTTAAACTTCGTGCGATTTTTTGTTTGGGATGGACGAAGAAGTTCCCAAAGGAAGAAATGTATTTAGGAACTTCTTCACTTATTAGCCTACGTTGCTCAAATTCCAACAGACTTAAACCGTAGTGAACTTCGAAGAATTCCACCAGAATAAGAACGTAACCTATGGTAGATACATCTAAGATAAATAAATATTAGGAAAAATTGGAAATGTGGAACAGAATATGATCTCAATGCCATAATTTTTTCTGTAAACCCAGTTAAACCCCTAATCTAATCTCTTAAACGTTTTTATTAATTTAATTATTTAAAAAAAAGAAAAAAAATTAAAAAAAGTTTTTTGTTAATTTAATTGTTAAAAATAAATAAAATAAAAAGAAATACAAAAGAGAAAAATTGACAAAGCCCGACGAACTCTAATTGTTTCCTCCTCCTTTGGCGATAGAGAGAAAAGACGATTTGAAGTGCTCCAAAAGGGGATCTCGTCGTCGCCGGTGTCCTTCTGGCCGGTAATACTCTGCCGGTGTTCTTCTTCTTCTCAATCGAAATCTCAGAGACCTCGTCTCACTTCGCTATTCGTTCTCAAGTAAGTCGCCGAAGACCACTGAAGCTCGTACCTCGCCGATAACTGAACTCGTGCCTCACAGCTCCGCTCTCACTCTCACTCTCTCAGCCATAGTTTCAAGCAAACCAATCGATTCTCCTCAGGTTTGTTTATGAATTTTTTCCATGTCTTTGTATCTTTTACTTGAGTTTTTTTAAGAGCGATTTTGACTGTCATAAGTTTCGATTTTTGTTTCAGTGAATTATTTAGGCTTCAATCTTATCAAAGTTTCCTACTTTTTTGAGCTTTGGTTAAATTGTTTTTGTAGCAACCAATCTCTTGTAACTCCTATTTTATCTTGTGACTTGTATTATGATGCATTTGTTTTATGAATATTGACTGTAGTGATTGTGTTTCTTTCATTGTTCACAGGTATGACAATTGATTAGTTGCCTAAATGCTTATTCAAAGAGGGAACTGAAACACAAGTTGAGAAGGTCAACAACAGTTGTCGAACTTCCATACTTGCGAAGGTGGCGAAGTACTGTCCAGACGAGTACAAAGAAGTGTCGGAGGATCCGCTATTTTCTCAGGTTGTGGCCATTTATGTACACAAGCTTCAGTTTTCGGCAAGAGCGATCCACACCTTCGTTTGTAAGCAGCTTCTGACCGCAAAGCGTCATGAGTTGTGGTTCCATTGTGCTAGGAGGCCTCTCAGATTTTCAATGCAAGAATTCTATGCGATCACAGGTCTGAAATACAATGACGAGCCTGACTTGGAGATTGATGACTGGGAATATGATGGAGGGTTTTGGAGTAAGTTGCTAAGGAGACAAAAAAATATTTTGGTTCAGCAAATCAGGAAGGTGCATGTGAAGTTGTGTAATACCTGGTCTCGTGTTGATAGGCTAAGGTTGGTGTATTTGTGTGTGATTGCTGGTATTCTTATGGCGAAGGATGAGAAGGTGTGGATCTCACACAAGTACATCAAGCTCGTGATGGACTTCGAGAAGATGAGGAAATATCCATGGGGTCTTCACTCTTTTGATGTGCTGGTGAGTTCCATTATCAAAGCTAGGGATAAAGTGAAGACGCAAAACAGTTATGTCGTAGATGGATTCTCGTATGCACTTCAGATTTGGTTGATGGAGGCTGTTCCGGACATTGGGTCTCTTTTGGGTCAGAAACTGAGAGAAGGCGTAACTACCATGAGGTGCAGGAATTGGAAAGGATCTGCTAAGATTTCATATGAAGATATTATTACCATAGAGTCTAATTTTTCATCCACCGTAAGTTATGTTTCCTTTAATTGATGTTATTGATGTCCATAGTTCTTAAATTGTTGCGTCTTTAACCCTTTTTTAAATTATTTATTTTTTGTAGGGAGATGTGTTTCCATGCATTTCTACATCTGGAAATTTCAAAGACGTGATTACTGATGTTGAGTTTGCTCGACCCTCTGAGATGAAGGATGAAAGAGTCGATCTAATCATTGACATGCAGCGAAATAAGTATGACTGGAGTAAGCATGTTTGGGCTTATAAGGAAACAGTAAAACCATTTCAGTATAGTTCTGAGGAAGATGGTTCAGATGAAGAAGCGGCTGTAGAGACAAGTGATACTGAAATTGAAGACGAAATAGAAAGCACCTGTGTGTCTTCTGCTAAGAAGAGGAAGAACAGGTTTCGGGATACTGGTGCCGAGTCAAGGAAGAAGAGGTTACTTTGCCAAAGATCAACCGAGAAATATAGAGATCTTGAAGAGGAAATAAAGTCCTATATCCAGAGTATGTTTAACTCTTCTTTTACTGCCTTAGGGCTCGAGGTACGCGAGGTTATTGAAGACCGTTTTATCAAATTAGAGGAGAAGATCCTTTCATCTCAGACTCAGGGTGGTGCGCCTGCTAATACTCATACTCGTGGTGCTGATCCGTTTTGGACTCCTGCTGCTGCTGCTGCTACTGCTCCGGCTTCAGTTTCTGCTCGTGCTCGTGCTCCTACTCCGACTTCTACCGAAGCTCCTGCTTCGGTTTCTACTAGTGGTCTTGCTCCTTCTCGCAGTGCAGCTTCTGCTCCTTATCGCAGTCGAGCTTCTGTGACTGCTCACACTGGTGGTCCTGTGAATGCTGCGAAGACAAGGTCTCAGACAAAGGTAAACAAGAAGTAGATCCTTTTTCTTGTCTTCGGTTGCTGTTCTATTTTCATGTCTTCGGTTGCTTTTCTTTTTCATGTACGCGGTTGATGTTCTTGCGGTTTGTAATATTATTGTAAGGATGATGTTGTCTTTGCTGTGTGTAATATTTATGTAAGGATGATGTTTTGGATCATGTGTGTAATATTATTGTAAGGATGGATGTCTCTCTTTGTAAAATATTTCTTTAAAAATTATTAATGTCATGTTTTGTGTTTTATAACCAGGATGCAGACTTGTCTGATGTGTTTGACAGCTTATTTAGCACCTTAGACGTCAATGTAGGGACCCAAGAGCACTTACAGAAAACAATGGGCAACCTAACACAAGAGTCAAATGTTGACAGTTTTGATCCATCTAAAGACAACCAGTCCGAAGGACCTTCTGCTTTCACTACGCCAATGACTTCTTTTCGGCCAGAGATCTTCAAAACACCATTCTTGATTGATAGTGATAATCTAGAAGTCTGTTGCAAAGCCAAAGACTATGAATTGGTTTTCCTTCCAGAAGACAAATGGGCCAAGCTAATTGAATGGATATTGAATCCCACGTAAGTTGTATTTGAATTGTTTTACTTATTTTTCTCAAATCTACCTCATAAACATCATCACACCAATGCTTTCTCTTTACAGAGTACTTTGGGCCATCTACATTTGATGCAGAGTTAGCTTCGCGGATAATTGGGCCTAATATTTGGTTGAAGAACTTTGTGAGTTTAACTCAGAATTATTTTGCAGATTGAATTTTGTTGTTGGTTCTCATTCCTAAACAAAATTGTATTGTCTTTTTCAGGACATGGACGCCATGATGTATTTGTTTCGGGGAAAAACCGCATTGCGTCGGTGGAGGCCAGACCGAGTCGCATTTTTGTACTGTATGTTTAGTAATCAGATCAACACGGCCTATGGCAAGTTTGATGGAAACAGGAGAGGGTACAAAATCGACGACCATTTTCTCGAGTATGGAAGAGGTGAGCTTCCATATCATGGAAGCACAGGTTCAGTATGGAGCGTTGATGTCGATCATCTCTACATCCCTATATGTGTTAACCAAATCCACTGGATCTCTATTTGCGTCAATCTTGTGAACCGGACAGTTGATGTCTTCGATTGTGGGGGTAAAAGAACAATAGGGTCATGGAAGCTTTTGCCGTCCTCATTCCACGAATCATCAAGGCTGTCCAGTCGCCAGAGAGGAAGAAAGATTTCAATGTGAAACAGTATACTGTTTCATATGTTCCCATGCACGGCCTAAACATGAGTGGTAATGATTGTGGTGCTTATTCGTTGAAGTTCATAGAGTGCCATCTACTTGGCTTAGATTTCTCTTTGGTGAACGACGAGAACATCAAAGAAGCCCGACACAAGATAGCGTATGATCTTTGGGAAGCAGCAAATGATGAGGTCTTGCAGTTTCGGATGTCCACATTTAAGCCTCCAAAGCGTGCTCCGGTGAAACCTGTTGACCTCGGTTGAATTTATGATGTTATTGCTTCATGCTCTTAGATTTCAAGTTTGTTTCATCTTTGGGTTTAAGACATAGTTATTTGATTCTTACATTACTCTTATTGTTATGGAATTATTGCTTTTCTACTATTTTACTGTTTTATGAATTACTTTTAGGAAATAAATCACATAGGGTGTATACCCTAAACCTGACCAATACCCTAAACCCTAAATTAGATGATTCATACCCTAAAACCTAAATTAGCTATGATTCATACCCTAAATCCTAAATTAACTATGATTCATACCCTAAACCCTAAATTAACTTGGATTCATATCAAAAACTTTAATGTAGATAGGTTTCAAATACAATACCCTAAATCACATAAAGAATGAATAATAATTTTTTGTTTAAAAATTAAGAATTAAGTATATTAACATGACGATTTTATAGATTATTAAGTTATAGTTATAGAAATTAGTATTTTCAAATTTTGTCCTCATATAGTTCTCAGATGTCGATTTTAGTGTATTAGGGTGTAGTATTTTAGCAGCCAATATAAGGATTATAGAGTACAACCGTTTATGGTTTATACCCACTAGGCCCAACCGAAAGTTCTTAAAACCTGACCCTAAACCCGGATCCACACACCCCCAAACACGTGATTTTCTTTTCATTTGTCGAAACTTAAGAAAATAAAGTTGAGAGAAAAGGGGATTAGGGTTCTTTGTCTGCGAATCCTGTGAATCTCGAAACGAAATCACAATGACCAGTTCGTCGACTTCTTCTGCTCGTTTTCCTCGAATCTCTAATCATGGTGTGCCCACAAGATGTTGGTGTGGCAAGGGTATAACCACTTTTGGTTCATCGACGGCGGAGAATAGGTATCGACAATTCTACAGATGCCAAATCGCAAGAGATGTAAGTCCTTGTTTCGATTTCGTGTTGCAGTTAAAACCATACTGACTGATTTTTGGTTTCTTTTGCGATAGAGACAAACTGAGAATCATCTATTTAAATGGATTGATGAAGCTTTGATTGACGAGATACGGATGGCAGATGCGAAACATGAGAGAGTTGCTCAAAAGATTACGAAGTTTGAAGAAAGGGTTATGGAAAAAGTGAAGTCCGAGATTGTTAGAGTTGAAGCTGAGATTTCGGAAAAGCTCAAAGAGAAGGTGAACTTGGAGATTGCTAGAGTTTCACAGGAGATGAAACAGAAGCTAAAGATTGCGACGGTGGCTATGGTTGTTGTGGGAGCAATCGTAGGAATATGGATTTCTCTTACTGTCTGAGCAAATTCCAGTGATTGGTTGCTTGTTGTCTGAGTTTGATGGGTTCAAAATAGCTTAAGTTTGCATTATTGTTTTCATTATGATCGACTATAATACACTTGATGGCTTCTTGTTGACTTTCGGTTGCTGACTATTATCACCTTCAGTTCACAATCTAATACTTATCGTTTGTTTTCTGTTGTTTCAAAGCTAGTAGCTTCAGTTTATTGCTTCAGTTCACTATATTCTTGTCTGAGTTTATTGGGTACGAAAGAGATTAATGTTACAGTAAAAATACAAGAGAGATAACAAGATGTCTAATATCCATAACGAAGAACAATAAAATCCAAAATCAAGCAAAACAAGTAAATCAAGTAACCAACACCATAATGAAAAATAAACTAATCAAAAGCAAGAAAATCCAAAACAACGAACTGGCTAAATAACTCTGTCACATGTAGCTTTGTTATGATTCTGTTCACCACATCGACTGCATCTGCGCCTCTTTTTTTCTTGAGCTCCTTGCAATGAACGGAGTTTGTCTTCAACCGTCTCTTATCTGCGCTTTCTTCTCCTTCCTGCTCCTCTTCTTGATTCAGGAGGTACCACATTAGCATTCCGAACATCATTTGGAACAACCCAACTATCCTCAGGAACACCTATTGGATTGATAGTTTCTTGATAAGCTGTTCTCCAAGTGGAAGTCATGTACATGTCGTCCGTTAGTGAGGATGGGGCTCGACTAACTGTTAAACCAGCCTTGATTGCGTGTCTACATGGGATTTTCAGTAGGTCGTACTTCCCACAGAGCAGGTTCTTCTGTCCAAATCAACCAGGCAGTCGATTGTATCTCTGCGAACCAAAAAACGGTACTCGTCAACTGGCTGCACCAGAAACGTTTTATCCTTATTAATCCGCATGTCTATCTTTTTCTCGATGACAATAGTTAATGGTTTTGTGTACTTCATGCTTCGTGTGCGGCGTTCGAAGAACCAACATGTCAGCATTTCTCTGATGCTATCCAACAAAGGAATGACTGGATACTCTCTTGGTGTGCGCAAAGCAGAGTTTATTGATTCAGCTGGGTTTGTCGTCCTGATGTCATACCTGAATCCTGGAAACTGACAGCAAGCCCACTTTGTAATATCTGCATCTGTTAAATATTTTCCAATAGCTGGACTAATATTGCACACAGCTTGGAATCGCTTCTGAAAATCAATGACTCTATAAGATTTAGAAGCTTTTGCAATCAATCCAGCCAGTCCCTTTCCTCTGTAATGTGTGAGCACATTATTCAACAAATGTTGGATGCAAATTCCATGTTGAGAAAGAGGATACACATTCTCTATTGCCTTACAAAGTGAGGCATTTCCGTCTGACACAAAAGCTAGAGAATGCTCGTCCGCAACAACAACCTTTAGCTGTCTCATAAACCAATCCCATGAACGATCATTTTCTGAGTCCACAACCGCAAACGCAACAGGATACAAGTTAGGGTTTCCATCTAAAGCTGTCACAGCAAGTAATACCCCTTTGTATTTGCTCTTCAAAAATGTCCCATCAACAAAAGAACTTGTCGCATGGCTGTCTGAAAATCTTGTACTCATCGGCCAAACGAAACGAAGAGAAATCTGAATCTACCATCAACATCGGTTTCATAAAACGTATGCGTGCTTGGATTAGCTTCTCTCAGCATGTGCAAGTACTTTGGAATTTTTCTAAAACTCTTCTCCGGAATACCTCTAACCATGCTAATTGCAAACTCCGAGCATCCCATGCTAAGGACTTAGATATCTCGCATCCATGTTCCATCCTCATAATCTGTATGACATCATTAGTTTTGGGACCTTCTATCACACCATCGTACTTATGCATTATTAGACCGCCAATTTTTTTTGCAGAAGCTGTCCGACCACCATTATTCATACTCGACGCTGCGCATGTATGATCCTCCACATATTTATTGATGATGAAATATGTGGAACCTGATAACCCCTCAGCCCGAACACTCTATTTGCAAGGGTTGTATTTGCATCGGATGTACCAAAGTTTTCTGTCAGATTTCACAACTTTGTAATCGAAGTTATGCTTTATTGCTGACATTTTCAAAGCTGCTTTCAACATGGTTTTGTTTTGAAACGTTTCACCCCTCTTCACAACATCCATCAAAGAAAACTGAACACTTTTTCCACTATCGTCTTCTTTTGCACTTATGGAGAGAACATCATCTTCTTCATAGCCGTTTGAGTTAGAATTATCTTCAACATCCTTGCTTGATTCAGGTGGAAACGAGGAAGGTTCACCTTGATCTCTGAAAGGCGAGTTAGATTTCTCATTATCAACCCCAATGTTGCCGTTGTTTCCACTGATAGGTGAAGTAGACACACACAACCTTGCAGAAGCTTTTCCACGTACATATGTAAGAAATTTTTTGACTTGCCGATCACTCTCAATGATAACTGGGGGATAGTCTATTGAACTGATTAACTCCATAGGTAAGTAGCTTAACTCAAACTCGACAAGATTTTGGTCAATTCCAAAATCTTCAAAAGCCATACACCTTAGGTCTTCAAAGGAACTTGTCAATTCCATGTACAGTACTCTACCTCGTTTGTTCTTATCAACCGCAAATCCCCATCCTTTAAGGGGATCAAATTTCCACAACCCACAAGAATCATAGATATGCATCTTCTTCAATAAAAAATTAAAAATTTTTGGATGAAAAAAAAAATCAAAATCGTCTCACCAAGAAAAAGTCCACGATTTTTTTTTTTTAATATACTTGGAAAACACAAAATTTAAGAAAAATAGATTTATAATATATTCTCTTAACTAATTTTAGAAATATTTAAGGAAAATATACAATTCGAAATTCGTAGAACATACATTACGTTGTCCGAAGAATAAAGGAATGTGGTAGATTATGGAATCATATTATGACAGTCATGATACATGGCAGATTTTGTCATTTCGCCTCTGTAGATATATAGAAAATAATGGTTAATCAAATCTACCGTAGTTCAGAAATAAAAGATATGGTAGTCGTTTAATTCTACCATGTCTACCGTAGTTCAGAAATAAAAGAAATAGTAGTCGTTCAATTCTACCATGCTAGAATTATAACAAATGGTCGATTTAACGTTCTGCTGGTTGCAGATATTCATGTAGTTAGCCGAATATGCAATCTATCTTCGTAGACACTAGATTATGTTTTCTGCCATCGGTAGACCAAAATATGAAATTGTGTTCCACAAATATTTATTCAACAAAAGTATTTTTCATATGTTTGTCTCTTGTTTATATACATTTTCTATATTTTTCTATATTTTTCTGATTTTTAAAATAATTGATATGATTTTTTAAAGTTGATCAGAGGTATCTAAATTCAAATCTGACCTAAAAGAGATTTATGACAAAGGAATAATGTATTTGTTTTTCTATTCCGTTTGACAATTTTTTCTAATTATTATTTGTTACTCATGTGTTATTTTTATTTAAGTTCCTCGAGTTATTCATCCGAACTTCCAACATAAAGCAAAATAATTCTAAGAAATATTTAAATTGGATTTCAAATATCGCAACCAAAAGAAAAAAATAATTATTATGATTTGACATGTCAGCCAGTTAGATCGTGCATTTTTTTCTAGGTCATTGTCGTTTTCCTTATTTTCAGATTTATGCGGTTTAAAAACTCACAGGACCACTTGGTTTACTGATATGACAAGATTTTATGACAGCACAACTCGTACTCTCTTCTTTGAAAATTTTAAAATTTATAGTAGTATAAGGATGGATGATTTTACACTAAAATAATTTTATATCAAAATATATTTTAATGTTATAAAATATTTGAAATTTTATTTTTTACTGGATATAATAAATGTAATCTCTTTTTATTCTAAAGTTATATTTTAAATTTTATTAGATTTTGCTGGTTTTGAATTAAAAAGACCACTAACAATTTCTTTTTTTTTTGTCAGAAAATGCAAAATTATTAAATTAAAAATTAAGAAAAATATAATGATTTATATTTTTTTATATTTGATTTTCATTTCAGTTTGATGTAATTGAAGAAATCTAAAATAAGAACAACTAATATTTTCTATTTCTAAGAGTATCAGATTTTAATATTAGTACAATAATTAACTTTTCACGATAATAAATTAATACGACCACTTCCAAGCTAAATCAATTTAAAATAAAATCTAATGTGATAAAATTATAAAAAGTTATATTTTAAAGTAATATATGAATAGTTTCAATGATGTCATAAATAATAATTAGTAAGTATATATTATGTAACAACAAATGATGTTTTATAATATATGTGTGTTTCAGTTTATATTAGATTTTCAATTTATAATGAAAATTTTCTTTAGTTTCTAATGTTTGACTAATTATGTTTTTGTGGATTATTTTAGCATTGGTTGAACGTTTTATTAAAAAAAACTTGTTGGAAATTTTGCTCATGCTAATCGAAAATATTTTTATAGATTAACGATGTTATAAATTAATAAAATATTATATTTCTAGCAGAACTTTACTTGAGTTTCATACCCTATGATATCAAATAAAACATAATTATTAATAATCTATAAATTAAGATGAACCAAACTGGATACAAATATTTTTTGAAAATTGTTTTGTTTTTTCTTTGAACGATAAACTAAAGAAAGTAACTAACTTTTTAATCTTTTCCGTGTTGGCTGTGTTGAATGCAAGTATATAATTCCTATCTAATCAAATATAGAAAATCATATATAATTACATAATAAAATAGAACAAAATAACATGTTAGCTTTATACTCCGGCGCAAAACAATCAAAGAATATGCAAACAATTATGCACATCAAAACTGCAGTTTCTGTTTCGAAACTTACAATAATTTTTCAATGATTTCTGGAGATCCATCATTTTGTTTCATACTAATTTTGCTTCTCCATAAGCTTTGAGACTTGTTATCAATTCCATGTTACGGGTATAACTCACGTAAATTAGGAAGTGTCCTCCTGTGAGAACATAAATAATGGAGAAGTACGTTAGAGACTGATGGGAGGAGACCTCTACGATTTGCAACTAATATTGAACCTTACGTAGATGGCGTTACCAGTTACCACACCTTATATCTCCATGTATAAATCCAGACGCCAATTGAAGAAAGAGTAAATAATTAAGCATAAAAGTCCTAAGATAGTTGGATTCTTGAAGCGTTTATTTATTAAATGTGACTGTGAGAACTCTTCTTATTAATGACAACATTCTATTGATAAAGGTGAGTAGCACATTTAAATTAATGACTCTAAGTAGACTACCTTACAATAGTTTACTCTTGAGTGGGATTACCTTACAATTGTTGTTTTTAAAGGTGCTGATTACTTTTTTTCCAATCACGTAGAACATTTAGGGTAGGTGAATCTTAAACTAATCTCCCAAATTATAATTTGGACCTTACCAAGTGTCTCCTAGAGTTTTTTTTGGTCAAAATGTGAATTTCATATTAAATATGAGAAAGATTAAGAAGTAAGATAATGAAAAAGGAGACAGACAAACATAAGTTACAAAAAAAGGGAGGCACACGATCTTAAACTTTATGGTGGACTAAATATCTAAACCCTTACTTGTAAAACTTGAACTGAGAGAACTAAGTTATTCGTGGCAGCAAACGAAAATAAGTCTACATGCCAATGAGTTACGTGGGATTAGCTCTGGACTATGAGTAAACTTGTGAAGGTGTTAAAGCATACTGCGTCCACCATTACAGTCTCGAGCTTCTTTACACCAGTGTAAAGCATCCCACTTGCGGAGACACTGCCGGCTGGTGCACACAAAGACACAACATGGTATGACATTAATGCAAACAATTAGAGAGACATGTGGACATGTAGACTCTCGAGATACTTCTTCGCTCATCCTCTTTTGCTTCATAAAGATGGTAGGTTGAAGGATCGTATCAATTCCATATGTCCCTCTTGCCATCATAGTCGAGTTCACGGTCTATCCATACACGCCTTAGCATTGTGCGTCTTACATCACAATTTAAAGAAACGGAAAAAGTTAGAAACAAGAACAAGTTCAAAACAAAAAAAACACGATTTGTTTCATCTGTCAATATAACCAAGGTTTCAAAATAAGAGAAAGA
The DNA here is from genome assembly GCF_020379485.1 of Brassica napus. NCBI lineage: Eukaryota > Viridiplantae > Streptophyta > Magnoliopsida > Brassicales > Brassicaceae > Brassica > Brassica napus. Next base: position 14,615,449 of record NC_063452.1, read on the forward strand.
CAAACTTTTACGTGCCCCCTTCCTGTATTTTCCAGCTTGGTAGATCTCTGGACCTCGTCATACCATGACTTTGTGTAATTGGGAACGCTCTTCTATTTCCTTTGATGCTTCAGACACTGTCAAACCAACGAAAAAAAACCCAGAGTATTCAGTGTACATGACAAGCAAAACAATGCAGAGAATTAAGAAAGCATGCAATAGCCTACCGACTTTTCAGAGTTGAGATACCAAGGAACAGATGACATATACTAAAGACTGTTGAGGATTGATTTCATATGTTTTCCAGCCTATAGAGATTACAGAGGATAGAATGAGAAATACCTCTAGGAGAAAAAAATTTATATCTTTACTGGTTGGTTGAGATTGTGACCTTCTCTTGAGAGAATGACTAATGAATCTGTGAGAATCATGTAACACCCAAACCTCAGCAAAACGAACTTCTGCAGAGTTGGAGCAGCACTTGGCTTTCAAATCGGCAAGGAGGATGAAGGAATTCGCCATTGCAGTAATCGGTTAGTAGAACAGGCTATTCTCCTTGATCTCGCCCAAGCTGTGATGTTCATGGTTGTTATTGTGGATATTTATAGTCGTAGCTTGAGCATGTTACTTTGGGGATCTGTTTAGGTCGATTGAATCCTGCAGAGTGGAGGAGTGGGTTAATTACGTAGAACCTGTGAGAGAATTAAGAATCAATTCGCCGTTACAGATAAGAAATCGAAAAGTTTTGCGTCATTCAAAGATTCTGGAGCTCGTAGGAGAAGTCTATCGCTCTAAAACAAAGCCAGGACGAAACATTTATTCATTACTGGGTTCAAAATGTTTAAAACCCAAACAAAAATTATTACAAAACCGCACAGTCCAATCGAAACAAATAAACAGAAACGCAGCTAATGTATGAATGACACGTGTCATTATTTGTCTCAAAGAGGGATAAAAGTCTATTTTATTAGTAAAGAATAGATATTGCGACTAGGCCTGGGACGGATCGGATATCCGGGCAATTTTAAGGTATCCGGATCCGGATCCTTATCCGGCGGATCCATAATTTTACTATCCTTATCCGGATCCGGGGTTCTCGGATATCCGGGTGTCGGATATCCTCCTAAAAATTGTAATATCCGGCGGATATCCGGATCCGGATTTAGATCCTTAAAATAAATAAAAAATAATATTAATATATATATATAAAATATTAACAATAATTTAAAATATATATATATATATAACATCTTTAATTATTTCTATGTACAATATTACAAAATTTACATAAAATTTATATATATTATTATAAAAATGAAAATATATTAAATAAAATTAATTTTTATATATAGATATTACTATTTTTGAAATATTTATTAATAAAACTTACGGATCCGGATATCCTGACTTAAAAATTAAGATATCCGGATCCGGATCCGGCTTTGACGGATCTAACATTTTACTATCCGGATCCGGATTCGGCCCCTCCGGATATCCGGATTTTCGGATCGGATCCGGATCGAATCTCGGATCGAATCCGGATCTCGGATAAAAGTCTCAGGCCTAATTGCGACAACAACAATAATAATTATATACAGTATATGGGTTTCGTGAGATAATCAAAAAGGGGTTTTATGATGCACGTGAATTCTTTATATAAGGAATCTTCACGTAAGGCAAACTTAATATCGTTTTTGAGAAGAGCAAAAGTCAACGTGAGGTACTCACACGACAACCACGATCAGAAAACAATCCGTTCAACAGAGGGAATTTCGGCGACGTCAATCCATGATCAAATTTCAGAGACAAGATATTTATATTGCTGCACAATCTTAAATCATTCGTTTCAAAGTCTTGCTGCAAAAATTTACAGGTATATTCAAACGTTATTAAGATTTAGATTTAGTTTGGTCGAGATTTAGATTTTGCGAATTTAGATTTTTTTTTACTTGTATTATATACACAGTTATAAATCTCTAAATTTCAATAGCAATAATGAAAACTAAGAGCATCTCCAACAATACTTAATTAAAATTTTCTAAACAATACTTAAACTTATATTTTTAATATAAATTACTTAAATGGCTCTTTGCATAACAATAAAAAGTATCAAAATGATGCTTTTGTAAACAGAAGAAGTAAAATTTATATTTTTAATATAATTTATTTACATACTTAAACTTAATTTTATTTTCTAAATTGGTTACTGAAAGTGAGACATGCATCTCAATAGCTTCTAAATAAGTTTTCATAGTTTCTTGATTAAATATTTTTTGTCAAAAAATTGAGATGTTTTACATAGTCCATATTCTTAGGATTTGTAACGTACGTGATATTCTCTAGTCAAGGAGACTAGAGCACGATGCATGTGTGTTTAATTATCATCCACCGAAACTTGATTAATAAAATGAGTAGTTGATAGAGAATATATTTACTTAAGAGCTACTGCTGGAAAACTCTAATAAGAAACAACCTTATATATCTATCTATAATAGTAACAGGAAGAACATTTCCAACTGTTCTTTATGTTGAGAAAACATAAAAATATGAAGGATAAGTTTTCCAGTAATAAATTATCTTGAGGTAAAATTTAAGTTTATAAACATCAACGCATGAAATTGAATGAAAAACTACTTACAAACTTATTTTGATGTTGAAATTATTTATTTACAAATTGATTCTCAAAATTTTATATAGATTTATTGTATATCTAAAATCTTTGTGATTAATACTGCAATTACAAATTTATTAGTGATTGCATTCTCACAATTATCAGTTCATATAAATCATTATATATTTTATTGTAAATTAAATTTATGTCCATAATAAAGGCTCAGTTATAATAAAATTACGGTTGGGTAAAATTGAAAATTTTAAAAACAAAAAAATGGTTAGAATTTAGTAGTGAATAGTGATAGTAAAATATATTTGAAATTTTTCCAAACCGAAATATTATGGCTATATGATTAAATCATTATTTATATTTAGATTTAATGTCCAAAAAATCCAAAATTTTAAAAATATTTTGAAGTTGTCTAAAATACTTGAAATATATACAAATAGACAAAATTAAATATCTACAATAAGCTAAAAATATTAATTACATCAAAATATTTAAATTATCTGTTGATTCTCCATCTAACTATTCAAGATAAACCAACTTTTATGTTAAGTTTAAGTATTTTAGCATATATTATTCAAATTTATATGTTATATATTATTTTATTTTTAGATTTTTATAAAATTAAAGTATATGTGAGTTTTAAATTTTAAAAATAATTTAAATAGGTTATCCGAACCTGAACCTGGACCGAACTAAAATTTAGAAATACTCGAATGAGACTGAAATCTTTAATCCTAAAAATCCGAATAAGCCCTAATCGAATCCGTGGATATCCGAACGTCCACTCCTATATATAACCATTGGAGATATACTTTGCCCAAAGAGCATAAGATAATTAGTACAAAAATTACAAAATACCATTTCTTTATCATAAGTGCTAAGTTTTTTTCCTTTTACCCACTTCTGATCTTATTGTATGTCATAAATGGTGTTATATTTTCAGAGAGAATCATATTTACTTTCACTTCAACTATTATCATACCAATCGGGTGGATAACTTTTCATCTATCTTTTCGCTAATAACTGTAAAAAGAGTAAAATTGTTTATTTTGAGTAACTATTTATTTTAAAAGTTAATTTACTCCACGTTTCATTGAAAACTTTCCAATCAAGTCAAATACATTTTTTTTATGTTTTATTCTATTTACTATTTAAATGGAGAAAAACACACACTCAACTTTACTTCATATTTTGCTAGAATAGTACTCCTACGGTGTTATTATTGGCACTAAGATTTTCTCACGACACCGTAACCCTCTGACGCTGGATAGTACCTTTAATTTGACATCTTGGTATAGAAGACTGTTAGTTAAGGGTTAATTAAAATATTAACTGATGCATTTAAGCATGTATTTATCTTGTAAGAAATGCATTTGTAGCATGTGTGTATAAAGTACCTGAGTAACCATACAACTCATCAAAAGAAAAAAGGAAAATAAATAAAATAACAGAGAGAAATATTCGAAGATGAATGCCATGAAGTTTGTTGTCCTTTTGATCTTTGTTGGAGTTGTGTGTGCCAATGTTGGCACAAGGCAGCTCGAAGAAGTGTCTAAAGAGACAAAGTTAGGCATCTCTGTTCCCAAAACTGCCATTACGAACGGCATTGGAGCTGAGCTTAGCAGAGTTCATGAAATATTGTCGGTACAAGAGATCTTCAACAAGGATCAAGTAAATCTGGTAAAGAATGAATCTTTTTAGTACGGCTCAGATGATGCAGTTAGGCGTAGATCCTCATAAAACATTTAGTATTGTCGGTTGTTGAATTATATATGTAATATTTTTCATAAACTCTGCTAAGCTCAGCTCCAATGCCGTTCGTAGTGACAGTTTTGGGAATAGAGATGCCTAACTTTGTCTCTTTAGACACTTCTTCGAGCTGCCTTGTGCCAACATTGGCACACACAACTCCAACAAAGATCAAAAGGACAACAAACTTCATGGCATTCATCTTCGAATATTTCTCTCTGTTATTTTATTTATTTTCCTTTTTTCTTTTGATGAGTTGTATGGTTACTCAGGTACTTTATACACACATGCTACAAATGCATTTCTTACAAGATAAATACATGCTTAAATGCATCAGTTAATATTTTAATTAACCCTTAACTAACAGTCTTCTATACCAAGATGTCAAATTAAAGGTACTATCCAGCGTCAGAGGGTTACGGTGTCGTGAGAAAATCTTAGTACTATTCTTAGGATTTTTTTTATTTTATTTTTTTTTGCTCTTGTTTTCAACATTTAATTTCCCACCATTTTCTACCTTTTTCTTTTACTCCAATTTACTCTAATGAAACAAATCATAACTTTTGTTCTTCTTGCTATTTGAAGAGAAAAATTGTGTTACGCTGGAAGTGACATTTTTTACCCTATTATTGTTACGTCCAGTTTCTCTAATATTATTTACTCTCAGTAAAGTTTGTAGTACCAATCACACTCTTCTAGTACTTCTACTAGAAAAAAAATGTTTAAGCTTCTATCATACGTTTCACTAAAATACACTTAAAAGTTTATCTCTCCAAGTAATAACCGGACTTATTATAGACCCAACTGGATTTTTTTGTGAAACAAAAATAAAGTACAACAACCATACATACACATACTATTAATTTATAGAGTTTTTAGCTTTTTACTGTACATATGTAGTAGTATTATATATCAAAGGTTTATTTACTTAATATTCCTTTTATAAATTTTTAATTGGAAAAGATTTATGTGTATTGAAGTTATTGAAGCTGAGCAAAAGTTACTAAACGCTGCTATCTTTTCATTACCATTTTGAACTATCATTTTTGTCCAACACTATTCCAACTAAGTCGCCGTTGGCTTTGATTTCTCTGCCTAATGCCTCTTTATGAATCTTTTTTTCTAAGGTTAGGAGACATCACAGAATCAAACAAGCTATCAAATCAATATACTGAGATGGAAATCTTGGTAGTTCCTTGTCAAGAAATTCAAATCAAAATTGATTACCCAATATCCAGAAAGAAAAAGAGATATACTAACCTCGCTGATGCCGAGCCCATTGTCCTGATGTCTGTTTTAAGTAGTCTCCACGCTGGATATTTCAGAATAAGCCTTTCTCTTTGTAGCCAAGCTTTATTGTGGAAGACAATGGTCCATTTGCATAGCGATCTCCCGTCTATGGCGTTTCACCTCCTATGGTATCTAGCACTTGCAACACACGTGTCACTCTGTTTTCTGTATGCTTTCAAGTGCATTTTCTTCTTTGACTTGGTGAAGGAAGAGTTCTCCCATTACATTGGAGTGAACTATCTTTATGCTCCTTCCATTTCATGCCTTCTCTTGCTACAATCAGCTCCTCTGTTGGAACCACACAGCGTTTTGTACCAGACGTTATTTTGGCTGTTTGCTGCTCCGATCTTGACCCTCGACACAAAGCTTTACGGCCAATGGTTCACAACAGAAAAAAGGTTTTTGTCGATAATGGCAAACCCAGCGAGCCAAGTTTCAGTGATAGCAAACCTAGTGGCTGCAAGAGGAGCAGCGGAGATGGGCTGGAGAGAGTGTGCTCTATGCTTGTTCTCGCTCGGAATGGTTCACTATTTAGTTATCTTTGTCACACTTTATCAACGCCTACCAGGCGGAAACAACTTTCCAACCACTCTGAGGCCAGTTTTCTTCTTGTTCTTTGCTGCACCAGCCACGGGAAGTCTAGCTTGGAACTACATTTCTGGAACCTTTGATACATTAGCAAAGATGTTATTCTTCCTGTCGCTCTTCATCTTTGTATCCCTGGTAAGTTTACGCAAGGCGGGTCGTGTAATTCTAAGGCTCTAGACAATCTAATAAGGATTTAAATAAAAAAATTAAACAAGTTTGTGAACCGATGTTTGAGCAAAATATATCTTATATTTTTTTTTGGTAAACAATATATCTTAACTTTGGGGATCGTTGTCCAATGTTTCACTTACTTATGTCTGGGACCGGCTTTAAGTTTGCTGATATGCTAAGAAACAGAAATCAAATGACTGGACATTTACCTTTGTTTTTGTTTAACATTTTCAGGTATGTAGGCCGACTCTTTTGAAGAAATCGATAAAAAGATTCAATGTTGCATGGTGGGCTTACTCGTTCCCGATCACTTTTCTTGCTTTAGACTCCGTTCAGTATGCAGAAGAGGTGAAAGACCACGTCGCTTCTGCTTTGATGTTTATCTTCTGCTCCATCTCAGTGTTGATCTTCCTTGGTGTAATGTTACTGACAGCAGCGAACAGCAAAAGACTGCTCAGACGTGATCCTGTCCTCTGGTCTGCTACTGGTAAACCAAATACTTCGGATAGAAATAAAATCTAGCTGCGTCAGAAAGTTTATTTATTAAAAAAAAGAAGAAAATAGTCGACAAATTTTCCTCCCAAGTTTCAAGAAATCAATGCTCTCTCTCTTTTTGTTTCACTTTTTTCTCGAATTCATATCATGACCTCTATTGTAAAAAAAAAAAAAAAAAAAAAATGGTAATATATATATATATATATATATAATATTTGTATATAAGAAAAAAATATTTGTATATATTTCTCCTTATTTATGATTATGTAGCAATAAGGTTTGTAGATATTAATTTTATGATAATTAATACTCCCTCCGTTTTTTAATATAAGTCGTTTTAGAATTGTGCATATAAATTAAGAAATCATTAATTTTTTATATTTTCTAAACAAAAATCTCATTAATTATTTACCTAACCACAAATCAACCAATAATAAAATAGAAAGTATATTATCATTGATTATATAACATTAAGTGTTAATAAATTTTACATAGAAAACCGAAAACGTCATATAATTAGAAACATAAAAATTCCTCTAAAACGGCTTATATAAAAAAAACGGAGGGAGTAGCATTTGTTATCTTGATAATAGTTTATTATTATGTGTGATGTGTGATAATGAATTAAAAGATTTATGTGTAGACATTGTATAGTTGTTTTTCAGACTTAATACGTACACATTACTATTTTTTAAAACTTGTTATATAAGAACAATTCGGTCTCATAAGATAAACATTTTTAAGATGTTTATTCATCAGTCATTCAGTTTTATACTTTTATGCAATATAAAATTTAAAATATGTTTTGAAAATTTGCTTATTCGAATATATAGATTGTTTTAAAAGTTTCTGAATATTTTTTATTACAATTTAGAAAATATTTTATTAAATAACTTAAGGAAACATTTGGGGGGGGGGGTTATTATTGGCACTAAGATTTTCTCATGACACCGTAACCCTCCTTTAATTTGACATCTTGGTATATAAGACTGTTAGTTAAGGGTTAATTAAAATATTAACTGATGTATTTATCTTGTAAGAAATGCATTCTTTTCTTGAAAAGCTACTTGTCTGTGTGTATAAAGTACCTGAGTAACGATGCAACTCATCAAAAAAGAGAAAAGGAAAATAAATAAAATAACAGAGAGAAATATTCGAATGCCATGAAGTTTGTTGTCCTTTTGATCTTTGTTGGAGTTGTGTGTGCCAATGTTTGCGCAAGGCAGTCCGAAGAAGTGTCTAAAGAGACAAAGTTAGGCATTTCTATTCCCAAAACTGTCACTACGAACGGCATTGGAGCTGAGCTTAGCAGAGTTTATGCCGTAACTGGTGCCAATAATTATGAAAATTCCAATGCTCGTGCTGCTGCAGGTCCCGACGGTCCCAGCTCAGATACATCTGCAACTGTCTCTAAAAGTACTTATGGATCTGTCGATGCAGAAGGTCTTACCACAGTAAGTGCAAGTTCTAACAGTTACGCTTATGGTGGCACCACTACGGGTGCTGCAGCGGATTCTGATGGTTCTGGGAGCAGTGGCACCGCTTACGGTGATGCATCCAGCCGTACCTATGGAACCACCAACCCTTGAGCGATTTGGTGATCATGCTCAAGTCTCCGCGTATATTAAAAACAAATACTCTACAAACCCAACACAATCTCTTTTGTATTCATAAATAAAACTAGAGATTGTCGCCTTTATAAATTATGATATAATGTACATGATCTTTATGTGTAACGTGTAAATTTTTTTTTGGGGTCAACTTGTAACGTGTAATATAAATACAGTAATTACGACCTAATTAATCTAAGCGAATAATACATATACATACATATGTGTTTTCCTAAGGTATATATCTAAGACTAAGCTGACAAAACTCTTCTTACATTCAGTCCAAAAAAAAAAAAAAAAACTCTTCTTACATCTCCTGTTTCAAGTCAAGACTCCACGTTGCAAGAATTAATCAAAATATGCAGTCTTATATTTTATAATGAATTTAATATATATTATTTAACTGTCCAGCTCGGCCATCTATCTGTTACAATAATTTTATTATGTAACTACATTCATTTTACATGTTATATAAGTTTTGAACATAATAATTTTACGATAATGTTAGTATAAGTTTTGAACATAATAATTATAGGATAGTAAAGACACTTTCCGTTTTAATATAAGGTTTCCATAAATCAATGGAGTTTTCTCAATTTTAGTTTTTCGGTGGTTGTAAGAATATATCAGTCGAGATAAATCCAGCACCACTTCTTTGTTTTCAATCTGAGAAACTTGATTCTGATGCCAATCTATCAGATCTTAAAAGGATGAGTGAAGATTTATTCTCATATAAAAGGCGTATGTGCATAACCAAAGAAGAAAAATGTCGATTTAGAATAAGTTTTAGAAAGAGGAGAAACTAAAGTAAACGAAAACCTGTGGAAACAAAAATCCGATGTACGGACAAACTGGAAATTTACACCAAAAAGATCAACACCAAAAAACTTTGAAGCATGGATTTTTAAATAAATACCAACCAAAGAAAATATTCTATGAATTAATCTTTTTTTATCATATGAATTAATCTTTTTTTTTATCATATGAATTAATCTTCTTTTTCTAAAATTTCTTTTCTACGTAATATCTCGTATCAATACAGAGATGACGTGGATAATTTTTTTATTGTAAAATTATAGATGCTGGAATGTTTTGTGTGTTTGGAGTAAGTTGTAGTGTGTTGTTGTCTTCCCACATCATAGTCTCTACAGTTTTTTGGTTATGATCATTTTAATACATATGTACTTATTACTTATTAGGATACGTGTGCGTTTCTTGCAAGAGAAATATATGCCCTTTAACGCATTACTAAAAGTACAAGTAATAGTGCTACCATAAGGAAACTACCCAAAGTCGAGCTCATGAATTAGAAACTATGAGAACTACCGTATTTTGAAATTTTCTTGTCATTTTTGTAAGTATCTGTAGTATTTATTTAGTTACTTCTCCAACATATAAGAGTACTGTTAGGGATGTTAAAATGGTAAAAGTGTACTGTGTAACTTTTTTTTTCAAGCTCTTTACACATATGCTAAATAACAGAAGTTTTTTTATATAAAATCTCTCGTTTAAAGCTGGGCCAAATTCAAAATATATCATAATCCAATAATATAACAATATAAAAAAAATTTATAGATATATACAGTTTTTTATATTCATAAATTAAGAATTATTATTTATGGAAGCACCTAGCCTACTGGTTAAAGTTTAAATGTTTCTACACCCATGTATGGGATTCAAATCCTATACTATGCAATTTCTTGCAGATTACCGGAAATCTAGGTTTCAAGTTCCGGAGAGAACGATTTAATAATACAGACTACAGAACAAATACTTACAAGAGATCTTCAACAAGGTGCAAGTAAATCTGGCCAAAAATGAATTTTCTTAGTACGACTCAGATGATGTAATTAGACGTAGATCCTCATAAAGCATATGTAGTATTTTCGGTTGTTGAATCATCTATGTAATATTTTTCATAAATGTAATGTCATAATAAATCAGCGTTATAAAAAAAATTATTATATATTTTATATAAAGTTTATAACCATACACATAACACTATACTGTTTATTTTCTAATTTAAAATTTATTTCTGGTTTGTCCTTTTTTGTTTTAACATTTTATTGCTATTTATTTATCAAATTTATCTTATTACAACATAATTTTTTTTAATGAAAATTAGCCTTTAGTTGACATATGTACCATTGATCTCTATATTTTTAGATTTTATTAAAATAAATCAAATCGATTTTAATTAAGGGGGATTTGCCTAAAACTACTAGCTGAGAATACCAAACCGAAATTACTTCTCGGTTCGAACAAGGTAAATCAGAAATATCAGAACTGAACCGAATTATTCCCGGCCCAAACATTATAAACCGATCAATTTGATTGCATCCTCTGAACCGGCTCTATTCACATCATCTTCACCAAATTACCCAGTGCTCTTCGCCGTAGACGTCGATGAGCCGATCACGCGGTATCTTCTCGATTCTCAGGAAGGTCCATCAACCATCGTCTCGTAAATGTTTATGTACAAACTCTATCTCTTCTTCTTCTTCGTCAAGCTTAGGATTCCGAGCGACGAACAAGGAGCTAAACCAGATGATAAGATCAGGATACATCACCGAAGCTAGAAAAATATTCGAAAAGCTGGAGGCGAGGAACACGGTGACGTGGAACACAATGATAAGCGGATACGTAAAAAGGAGGGAAATGACTAATGCGCGGAAACTGTTCGACGAAATGCCTCAGAGAGATGTCGTCACTTGGAACGCTATGATCTCTGGCTACGTTTCTTGCAGGTTTCTCGAAGAAGCGAGGAAGCTGTTCGATGAAATGCCTAAAAGAGATTCCTTTACTTGGAATACGATGATAAGCGGTTACGCTAAGAATCGAAGAATAGGTGAAGCTCTGTTGCTGTTCGAGAGAATGCCTATGAGAAACGCTGTTTCTTGGAGTGCAATGATCAGTGGGTTTTGCCATAACGGTGAAGTGAGTCGCGGGGTTGAGTTGTTTATGAGAATGCCTGAGAAGGATTCAGCTTGTTTATGCGCGCTTGTGTCTGGTTTGATTAAGAACGAGAAGCTGGAGGAAGCTGCGAATGTTTTAACTCAATATGGTTGTATAGATTCCGGTGAGGAAGATTTGGTGTTTGCTTACAACACATTGGTTGTAGGGTATGGACATAGAGGACAAGTGGAAGCAGCTCGGTGTCTGTTTGATCAGATTCCTGATATTTGTAGAAACTACGTCTCGTGGAACTCGATGATCAAAGCCTACTTGAAAGCAGGCGATGTGGTCTCTGCGCGGTTGCTGTTTGATCAGATGAGAGACAGAGATACTATTTCTTGGAACACGATGATCGATGGATATGTGCACGTATCTAAGATGGAAGAAGCTTTTGATCTGTTCTCGGAAATGCCAAACAGAGATACACATTCTTGGAACATGATGGTGTCTGGTTACGCTAGCGTCAGCGATGTGGAGCTAGCTCGTGACTACTTTGAGAGAACGCCTGAGAAAAACATAGTCTCGTGGAACTCGATCATAGCAGCTTATGAGAAGTACAAGGACTATAAAGAAGCTGTTGAGGTGTTTATACGGATGAACATTGAAGGAGAGAAGCCTGACCCTCATACTCTAACTTCTCTCCTCAGCGTATCAACAGGGCTTGTGAATCTGCGGCTAGGAACGCAGATGCACCAAATCGTCATCAAGAGTGTGATCCCTGACGTGCCGGTTCACAACGCTCTTATCACTATGTATTCGAGATGCGGAGAGATAACGGATTCGAGGAGAATCTTCGATGGAATGAGAGTTAAAAGAGAAGTAATCACATGGAATGCGATGATAGGAGGGTATGCTTTTCACGGTAACTCTTCAGAAGCTTTGAACCTGTTCTGGTCAATGAAAAGCAATGGGATACATCCTTCTCATATAACATTTGTCTCGGTTCTGAACGCTTGTGCTCACGCGGGACTCGTCGATGAGGCTAGAGCACAGTTTATGTCCATGGTAAACGAGTACAAGATCCAGCCGCAGATGGAACATTATTCTTCGCTGGTGGATGTAATCAGTAGACAAGGGCGGTTTGAGGAGGCCATGGGTGTGATAAAGAGTATGCCTTTTGAGCCAGACAAGACGGTGTGGGGTGCAGTGTTGGATGCTTGTAGGATTTATAACAATGTTGGGCTTGCACATGCTGCAGCTGAAGCAATGTCGAGACTTGAACCAGAGAGCTCGACACCTTATGTATTGTTGTATAACATGTATGCTGACATGGGACTATGGGACGAAGCTTCTCGAGTGAGAATGAGGATGGAGAGTAAAAGGATTAAGAAGGAAAGAGCATCAAGTTGGGTATGATGATCAAGAACTAAGAGAAGCATAAAACTTCTTCTCTACACCCAGAGAACAGAGGACGAAGGGTATGTATGAAGGGTATGAAGGGTATGATGATCAAGAACTAAGAGACGGTATCAATGTCTCTATCTTTTTAGGTACTCATAGGTTCCCAAACGGCGTCGTTGAGGCTGTGGAAGAGTCACCTCCTGAATGACCTATGATTCTTGTTCGATTTTGGCAGCCATTAAAATTACTGGTGCCTTCTTACATAATCTATATAGTTTCTGCTTCATCCCATCTTCCAAATTGTTTGCCTGTCAAAAGAGTAAACCTTTTTGTGTGTTCTCTTAGTATAAGATGAATTAAAAAATTATCGTAACTGACTAGTGACATGGTCTTGTACTTCTCTGAATATTAGAGAAACTTGAGCCTTTCCAAACATCAGAGCTTTTGATTTCCTTTCTCAGCTCATACATATCCCATGATCCAATTTTTGCTAATCTTCAGTTCATTTGAGTTTTATTTTTACTTGTTGAGATCAAATATGTGTGTTTGGAGAGAGTCAAAGCAATAAAAAGAATTTTTAAAATAGTTATATCATCTCACGCCACTGAGAATTTTCTTACGTTGGACAAATAACTATAATTTAATATTTGAGTCACATAAATCACAGGTGTTTCATGTTTGATATACTTCTTCCGTTTATGAATAAGTGTCAGAATGACTTTTTTCACACAAATTAAAAAAATTATTGAAATATACATAAGTTATTATTAATTACACCTCTCTAATCAATACAGTTTGTAATTAATTTTCAGCCGAAAATAAGTACAATTTGCATTGAAGTTGTAAAGTGACACTTTTTATATAACAAGAAAAAATGTTAGAATGACACTTATTATGAAACAGAGGGAATATATTTTTTGGATAATTTGGTGTTTGACATCTTGGTATATAAGACTATTAGTGGAGGTTATTGGTTCTAGTAGTTTAGTAGATTTAGAAATACATTTTGGATTTGATAAATCCATCGATTTTAAAATCAAACAAACAAATTTCAAAATCAAATATACAGATTTTAAAATCAAAATAAGTGGATTATTATAAATCAGTCAAATGGATTTTCAATAAGTTCAGAATATATATATTTTTTTAAAAAACTACAGAATGTGTTTTACCATGCTTTTGGTTTGGAGTTTTAAGTGTTTGTACTTGTGTAATTTTTCTTAATATGTAATAGAGATTATATATAAATTATGATGGACACATACAATAGAAAGTGGAAAATATTAAATTGTACAAATTGGATAATTGGAAAAATTTTAAATAGAAAACTTTCAAACGGGATCAAGCAAAAAAAAAAAAGAAATGTATATTGAACATAGTGGTTTTTAGTCAAAACGTGTTTATGTCAAATTTTCTCTTTTATGTGTTTTTCGTTTTAACATATATATATATATATATATATATATATATATTTTAACTCACGTAGCACAAGCATCTCATATATTTGTTAAATAGTGCTTGTTTATAATTGTTAGAGGAATATGTTCAACACGTATGACTTGGAGCAAAAAAGATACTGAGAACATCAATAATACAAATCTATCGAAATATCAACACTCAACTCAATATTTGCTCCTTTGTATTTTTAACTTAAAATCACTCATAAATCCATTCAAATCCATTTTTAAATTAAATCTTTAAACAAATCATTATTATTGAATAACACCTGATTTTAAAATCTATTTTAAAATCATAGAACTAATAACAATGAATTTGAATATGGATTCTAAAATCACAGAACCAATAACACTAGATTTCATTTGTATTTTGAAATCTAATTAAAATATATAAACCAATAAAACCCTCTTAGTTAAGGGTTAAAATATTAACTAATGCATTAAAGCATGTATTTATCTTGTAAGATATGCACAATTTAATATCTTGAAAACTACATTTATGTGTATATAAAGCAGCTCAAATTTATACACAGATCATTACAAAAAAAAAAACAAATATTAATTAATTAGAAAAAGAGAGAATCAGAGATGAATGCCATGAAGTTTGTTGTCCTTTTGATCTTTGTTGGATTTGTGTGTGCCAATGTTGGCGCAAGGCAGCTCCAGGAAGTGTCAAAAGAGACAAAGTTAGGCATCTCTATTCCCAAAACTGTCACTACCGCCAACGGCATTGGAGCTGAGCTTAATTACGTTTAGGTTACAACTACTGCCAACAATTATGAAAATTCCAATGCTGATGCTGATGCAGGTCCCGGTGGTCCCAGCGGAGGCGGATCTGGAACAGTCGCTAAATCTACCACTGGATCTGTCATTGCAGAAGGTCCCGACAACGTAAGTGCTAGTTCTACCAGTTATGCTTCCGGTGGCACCACTGCTGGTGCTGCAGCGGATTCCGATAGTGCTGGGGGTAGTGTTACCGCTAGCGGAGTTGCATACAGTGTTGCTGAAGGCAGTACTGGCGAGCCTTGAGCGGTTGGTGATCATGTTCAAGTCTCTGCGTATATTATAAAAAATAGTCTACAAACCCAAACACAATCTCTTTTGTTTTCATAAATAAAACTAGAGATTGTCACTCTTTATTAATTATGAAATGTACATGATCTCTGTGTAATGTCTATTGTATATGACATAAGTACAATAATTACGACCAATTTAGTCTCCGCGAATAATACATTTACATATGTATGTGTTTACATGGTTTCTGATAACAAAATATACAACTTTGTTACGTTTCATGCATGTCTGATATCGCCTCAAGATGATAGCATTTCTAATGTATTGTTCTCTTTTTTTCTTCTCAAAATGAAATAACTCTACGATAAAACTGAGTTTTATTAATTCGAAGCATATATTTTTGGAGTAAAAATGAACCAATGAATAAAAATAATTCATTCGACAAAAAAGAATAAAAATAATTCATTACTTCCTAAATAGAGAGTATCGGATTAGAGAAAATATTATTTTAAATCTTATATATTAAAATAGAAGTCATGACTTTTTTCATGTGTGATTTTTTTTTAATTTGGACCATCACCTAAAAATCTTATTAAATGTATTTTATTAAGACTACATAAAATATTTAAAACACTTTAATCATAACATCTTTTGATATCTTTTTATTTTTATTTTTATTTTAAATATAAATATATTTATTTTAAAATTTTAACAAATCTGTTTTAAAATATTTTTACAAGATCTTCATTTTCGAAATTATTTTTAACTATTTTCACTAATTTTGAAATTAGTTTGAAATATTATTATACATTAATAAATTCAGTAATCGTTTATAAAATGAAATATAAAAAATTCTGTAATATTTTATATATTATATAATCATAATCAATCATATTAAAAGAAAATTATTATATTGAGCTAAATATAATAAAATTGTATTAAATTTATAAATTTTGTATATTTTATTTTCGTAAGTATAAAATATTTATGTTCAAAAATAAAATCTAATACGTTGGTAAGATGGGTTAACATTAGCAAACAATATAATACATGTATAAAAATTAACACGTATTTCTTTAAATCTTATAATATAAAATCTTTGTAACTACTTTAATCATAACATATTTTCATTTTAAATATAATATATATTTATATATTATATTTTAAAAATTCTAATAAATCTGTGTAAATTTTTTTTAACAATAATTTAATGTATTTTAAGTTATCGCTTATAAAATAAAAAATAAATAAATTATATCTTAGTTTATCTACTTTATAGTCATGATCATGTTAAAATACAATTATTATACTTAAATAAATATGATAAAAGTACATTCAATTGATAAATTTATAAATTTTATTTTCATAAATATAAATTATTTAATTTAAAAATATAATATGATGATAGAACGGCTTAAAATTAGCAAACCATATAATACATGTCTAAAAATTAACATATCTTAGACTTTTGTATATACAATAATATATTATTTAAAATGAATAAACATAAAAAATATTAGTAAAATAAATACAGCTTTGAAACACGGGTCAGAATTTAGCATAAATTAAATACAAAATAATTTTCAAATATGTTTTCTCATGAATATATTAATTTGCTTAATAACTAAATGCAAATACAATAAGATAGATATACAATAAGAAGTGAAAATACATACAGTTTTAAACGATTGATTAATTATAACATGTAAATTATAAAATTATTGTTTTTGAAATAGTTATATAAACATTTAAGTATATGATTGACGTTAAAAATAAATACCACTAATTTTTAAAAACCATAATTTATGTATAGCAAACTGAAAACAAACACCCATGCGGTTGCGCGGATCAAAATCTAGTCGTATATATTAAAACAGAAGTCAGAACCTTGATTCATGTGTGATTTTTTTAAATGGACCTAATAGACCTATTTCTATAAAGCCATGTTACATTTAATATCTAATCTTATCATTTAAATTTTGGGCCTACCAGAAATTTTTATTGGACTATATCAATAAGTGCATTTCAACAATAGATGATCCATTGAATTTATAGATAGTATGAATTAAATAGATATAATTTAATGTTGTAATACTATACTTTTATATTCTAAATATTTAAATATTTGTCGATCTTAACTTTTAAAATTAGAAATTGTTTTTTTTAAATAACAAAACTCATATTATCTAACAATGATTAATCTTTACTACCTTAAACCAATGAAAACAAATTTTAAACTATATAGTTTATTTTAAAAATTAAACAAAAACTAAATGTTTAATTATTTACTCGATAACATAAATCTATGAAGCGAAATTTTAATTTTTTAAAAGCTTTATAAATTTTGAAATGCTACAATATCTTTGAATATGACAATAAAATAATATTTTGCTAATCTTTATATATATAGTTACGATTTTAATAATTAAATAATAATCCAAAAATATATATATAGAAGAAGATACAAATACATGTGAAAGTTTGAAACAATCTATTCAATGAAAAAATATACAGTAAACTTATTATGTTTTAAAAATTGATAGACACATATATATTATAATATATACCAATTAGAATTGAAAACAAAATATTTATATAAAAATAAATGAAAACAAAACTCGCGCGGTTCCGCGGATCGAAATCTAGTTTTATTTTAAAGTAAAAACTAGGATAGTACCCGTGCTTAAAAGCGCGGAATTACGTTTTTTTTTAATTTTTTGTTTGGTTCTAGTTCGGTTATCGTTTTTGATTTCAGTTCAAAAATATAGGTTATGGTTTTTTTAACTAATTGTAACCATTTTATTTATTTTATTTTTTAATTAATTTGACATCATTTATTACAATGTTTAAAATGTTTTATTACATTTTCCTTTAATATTCTTCCTAACTACTTCATAATTATATTTACTATAATAATTCATATCAATTATTTTACGCGTTAATCAGAATAATTTCGTATGTAATGCAATTGCTTCATTTTAAAATGGTTACAATTGAGGTAGATTACCATTAGTCGATACCATTGCCATTTGAGTGTTTGATGTTTTCCGTGGTGTGAATTGTATTAAAGGGCTGAAGGTTTATTTATAGTGTAGCATAAGATTTTTAGGATCGCTAGGTATATCCTTTTTCTTTTTGCATCGACTAATATAATCGTAAGTCAGTTGTAGTTAGTTAAGATATGAAAATTAAAAATATTGCAAGGAATTTGTTAAATACCTAAATCGGAATATCAGGGATATAATAATAAAGTAGTTAACAGATTTAAGTTGTAAATCTAAGAAGATATATACGAATAAATATTGAAAAATTTGTGTAGATTTGATCTAATCTTTAATCCTAATGGTTAGAATATTCCGGTTATCTAATTTACAAAATAGGTAATTTATATGTGCATTATATCCTGTATTTTTATTTAATAGTTTATATGATTCAAGAACAACTATAGTTATAATCGACATTATTGATGTATTGAGGTTGCATGAATATTGAAGTAAAGTAAAATTAAATTTATTTGAATATGAAATTCTTCAATCATATTGATATATAACTGCATGGAATGGTTTATTGTACAGAATTCAGCAAATAGGTCATGCAATTTTAAGGAACGATGAAAGTGTAGGGTAAAAACTGGAATGTGTTGGTATTGCAGGTGTAGAGTGTGGTAACCAAATTAAAATAAATTTTTAACGTTGATTTTGTCTATGTATGAAGTTATAACTTGTCTATTGTGGCTTGGTATGGAAGTTGGTATTAAAGATAACCGAAGTAATGTGTATTTCTATGTTGGTTTAAATTAAGTTGTAAATTAAGTTGACATATTCAAGGAACCAAACACATTTACGTGTCCAAAAACGTGCTATTCTAAAGGTAGTCCAAAAATAAACGAGAACTTGTAAATGGTAGATAAATTTTGGGACCCTAAATTAATAGAGTAGATTTGGAGTACTATTCGGAGATGCTCTGATTCGAATCCAATAATATATAATTCTCCCGGTCGCATAATGTCGAGAGACATACGTATGTTACGACTAATGTATGGAATCACGTACGGGTTTACAAGTTAAAGAGTAAGCTGGCCCAATATGCCAAGAATCTTTCTTTCACGTGACCAGGTCTTAAACTCAACTTCCATCTCCTGTTTCTGTCTTACGTTAGATGGAATAACACTCCAGACTCCACGTTACAAACAGAATTATAAAAGAATCAAATTATGCAATCTTATATTTAATAATGAATTTAATATAATTTAATTTAAAAAAAAACGTCAATGTTTTTTTTATTATTTATTTATTTTTAAATACTTTTATTTAGAAATACGGTTACAATTTTGCTATGACCGGAGTCATACAATTCAGGAAACAATTACAAAGTTAAATGATCATTACATGATCCTGAAACAATCGTTGCATATGCACTGATTGACTTTTAGAAAGATGGATAGTGCAAGTGCGTTCCTCGGTTTCCTCTTCCTCTATTACCTCGTCCACGGGACGTTGATTGCATTTGTAACTCCTTAGCTTTAGCTGTAGGTTTAACAGGTCTTTCTCGAAGCATTCTTTTCCCGGTGGGGGTCATAAGATCTATTGAATCTGTACAATCGTCCATATCCAATTGACCATCCTCTTCTCCTTCCAAATATGCTAAAGAGGCAAACTGATTTGAAACCAAATGAACCGGGTCGCTGCTGCTACAATCCTTTAGAGCCATACTTGATGTCTCCTGGGGTGTAGAATCCATGTTTTGCAATGATGGGGCAGAATCCAAGGGAGGAGAATCTGTTTCCTCATTGATACAAACAATCGTTGGAGACATGTACATATTCTCCAATACTGAAATAGTAGTTAAGGATAATAGTTCTTCCACAAAAATAGGGGTGGCTGACTCAACCACACGTGAAACATTTAATTCCTCAATGCTAGAGGATTCAAAGACAGTAGGGGGCAGAGAAGTCACGGTATGTACCGGTGGAACAGATGTCTGCTGGTTAACATCGCATTCAGTATTTTGAGTAGTGGTTGATTTAGTATGATTTGCTGTAGTTGACTTTTGCTGAGGAGATGAATGAGCATGTGTATCCGAAGGTAGTGTTGCATCCAGTTTAGCAGCTGTGTTTTCTACAGCTGAAACCTCAAAACCTTTCTGAATAATGTTTAGCGCAGAGCCATCAGTAGATGATGCAAACACATGAGCCACCAATGAAACCTTTTTCCCACTAACTGAAGTACTC
Organism: Brassica napus; assembly: GCF_020379485.1. Lineage (NCBI taxonomy): Eukaryota > Viridiplantae > Streptophyta > Magnoliopsida > Brassicales > Brassicaceae > Brassica > Brassica napus. The sequence goes on from NC_063452.1 coordinate 14,635,951, forward strand.
TTATGACCAGAAATAGACAAACACCGCTTTGATTTGTGACCAAGTTGACCGCACCTCTCGCAAGTTGTAGGGAGCCAAGAATATTCCACATCTACCAAAGAAAAATTCCCTTGCTTATCCCAAGCAGCAATTTTCTGTGGGAATGGTTTATCTAGCTCAACTTCCACCATAACCTTAGCTTCACCTAACATTGTTGGGTCCAACCATGGTTTTTGAGATAGCATTGGCTCTCCCAATCCGGAAACAATCCATTCGATACCAAAGATGGAGTATAGATTGCTAGGGATGTTTTTAAGCGTAACCCAAACTGGAATGGAGGTAATTTCAGGCATGGTTAAAGAGTTTGAAGGAGTCCACGGCGCAACAAACAAGATGCAATCATCCACATGCCATACACCACGACTGAGAATCCATTTTCTAGTGGCCTCATCTGGTATGTGGAAGATATAAGAGAATTCACCAAGCTTTTTGACGAAAATTTCACATTTTCTACCCCACAATCTGTTTAGGACAGCGTATACAAGACCACCAGATGGGATCAAGCAACGGGTAAACTGCCCTATCACATATTCCTTTTGATTTTGCAAACCATGAAGAAGCACATGATCAGGGATAGTTACCTTGGGAGTGCCATCCTCCATATATTCTGACACCGTGACACGATGTAGATTCCTTGATTGTGGATTCATCTGAGCAGCCCAGGGAAATTGAGTTTTATCTGTGGGAATCTTAACTCTTTGAGTCTGAGCAACTTCATCTCGTTTAGAAACCTGCAGATGAGTCTTAATTCTTGTAGACTGAGCAACTTCAACTCTAGTTTTACCATTTGAGTGAGATGAGAGAGCTGGCCATTCAGAATTATCTTTTCCAGAGAATTCAAGCGCCATAGGAGGACCCTGAGGAGTATCTTCAGCAATGAACAAAGGCTTGGTCCAAGCTCCTTGCAGTTTAGACAGATGCAAAGGTGAACCCCCAAGCATAGGAGAAGGAGATTCAGAGTGCGTTACGTCAGCCTCAATAGAGGTGTCGTTATCACAGCAAACTGTCGGGAGTTGGGATTCAGACGAGACCAGAGAAGAGACTATAAGCTTCTCGGAGTTCACATGATCTTCTTTGTCTTCCTCTTGAGGCTGAGACTTAACAAGTGAATCTTCACTGGAGCGGCCATCAAAATAGCTTGCAGTCCTACGAGAATCCATGGAGAAGAGATCGCCAGAGAAAAGAGAGGAGAGGATTGAGAGTACTTCCCGCCGGCAAGAAACCAAGATGAATCACCAGAAAGGAAGAACGGAGACGGCAGAGCCGTCAATGACAGGAGCTCGAGATCGAGGGTTTTTGTTTTGCTAGTTTTTCGCCAAAGAGGGGCGCGTGATATTCACTCCCATATACTAAGGGATTCAACACATTACAACGTCAATGTTTTGTTCAGGGCTTTTAGATTATACAGAAGGAAACATTGGTCAGAGATTTCCTCTTAAGCCAGAGGTTCTACCAGTCAAGTATTTGGGATTACCCTTTGTTCTAAAAGACTATCAGTCAAAGACTGTGATCCATTAATATCTCAGATCAGAAAAAATACAATGCTTGGATGAATAGGTGGGTAGGCTCACTCTCGTTTCTTCGGTTATCCCAGGTATTATATGCTTCTGGACATCTGAATTTTGTATTCCGGGAAAGGTTTTGAAGATGATAAATAGCTTATCTACTTCCTTTCATTGGCATGGTTGTCTGCATAATCCTATAGGTGATAAATTCTCTTGGCAAGATGTTTGTTGCCCTAAAGTAGAGGGAGGTTTAGTGCTGAGGAATTCAGCCACTTGGAATATAGTTTTTGGACTCAAGCTTATTTGGTTGCTTCATTTCAGAGCTAGATCTTTATGGGTTGCATGGGTAAGTATGAAATATCTCAACCGATACTCATTTTGGTCGTCTCAGCTTACTGTAAGCAACACTTCTTGGATGTTTCAAAGGCTTGTTAATTTGTGCCCTGTAGCACAATCTCTGGTTTTCTATGAGATTAGTTGTGGCGGTGAAACTTATTTCTGGCCGGATCCATGGACTCCTTTTGTTCTTTTGATTCAATACCTGGGTACTTCGGGTCCATCGAACCTAGGGATTTCGATTGACTCACTTTTGAGTGATTGCTTCGTTAATGGTAGCTGGACTTTGCCTCATCCCTGTTCGGAAAGACAGGTTCAACTACATATTTACATCTCCACTTTATCTTTGGGACATGGCATGAGAGTTGATGGTGTTACGAGGAATAAATTTAATTCAAAGGAGATTTGGAATTATGCAAGGCATAGGAGGCAGCCCCGTTCTTGGACATCTTTGGTGTGGCACTCCGCATCGGTTCCTAAGCATGCCATTAATTCATGGCTTTTCATGTTAAACCGAAACATCACTATGGACAGGCTACTATCGTGGAGTCTAGATGTTGAAGGTACTTTTTTGCTTTGTGGTTTACAGCAAGAATCCAGAGATCATTTGTTTTTCGAATCCGTTTTCTCAGCCGAGGTTTGGAGAATGTCTTTTATTCACTTGGGTGATTCAAATGCTCCTACTAGTTGGCAAAGTTTTATTGACTGGTTGTCTATCTTCCCCCAGGATGGACTGCTCAAACTGGTTGTACTACAGATATGGCAAGCATCTTTGTATGGTATTCGGAAGGAGCGGAATCCTCGTTTTCATCTAGGAACAACTGTCTCTCCATCCAAAATTTCTGATGGTGCCATTTGTATAGAAAGGTCCAAGGCTATTACTCTAAAGAATTCAGGAAGGAATTTTGGAAGTGAGATCCTCGCTTTCTGGTCTGTGGTTTAACTCCAGTTTCTTGCTTCTGCAATCTTTACATTGGAGCTAATTGAATGTACTCTCCCCCCTCCTCTATGTTCCTTTAAAAGTTGTAATGTTTGTTTTCTCCCTCTTGTGTATCTCTGTACTTTCTTTTATCAATATGAAGGCCTTAAAAAAAAAAATTCAGGTCGATACCCGGTATCCAAAGTACCACACTACAAGATCTATTCGAATATTTTTTACAACTCAGATCGGATACAATTTCAGATTTTTCAATTTGGATTGATTTAGATTTTGGATTCAGTTGCCTAACTTGTACTCACATAATATATGGCTATGAAAGTACATCTCACCAAGTTAGAATCTGTTATATGTTTTCATCTTAACTGGAACTGGATCATGTAGCTTATATGTTTTGTTTTTGATACATAACAATAGGAAGGAATGTAAACCTTTTGAAGCTCTACATTTGCTGAGAAATCTTCCGATCCTTGAACCATAATTCGTGTCACAGATATAAATTTTGATAAAAAAATTATCCGTTGAAAATCATTTTAGAATTATGGTATAAACCATATATGTTATATATAATTACTAAGAAACAAATACAGTTGACCAAAGCTGTAGTGGTAAACATAATATAATATGAGAAATACCATAATGTAGTATTTAAGATCACTAAGAGCACCATTAACCATAATTGGTGCTTAAAGAGTGCTTATCATTTTTTTAATTAAAAAAAAGGAAGGAGAAGAAGAAGAAGAAGGAGTGTTTAATTAGGCATCACAAGCAGCTGTTGCTTTCACTGTTCGCATCTTTTAATTTTTTTTAAGCACCCCCACTTAAGCAACTGGTGGGTTAATGGTGCTCTAAGTCCCTCTGCGTTCTTATTACCAAAAGGGTGCCTGAAGCAAATCCAGTCCTTCTGCACAAAGTTTCTATGGAGTGGAAAGATCACAGGAAACGCTAACGTGAAGATTGCATGAACAACAGTATGCCTACCGAAACGTGAAGGGGGTATAAGGTCTACGTGATTTTGGTCTATGGAACAAAAAACTCTATCTGAAGTTAATTTGGAGGTTGTTCAATGATGCTAAATCTCTCTGGGCAGATTGGATCAAGGAACTAAAACCGGTTGGCGGAGCCTCTTGAAACTAAGACCGCTTGCCGCTACGTTCATGCGAGCTGAACTGGGAAATGGTTCAACTATCAGTTTCTGGTGGGATCAGTCGACACCTATGGGGCCGTTCATAAAAAGATTTGGACTCAGAGGACCGATGGAGCTCTCTGTCCCTATCAATGCGATTGTTTCTGATGTTTATGCTGAGGATGGTTGGCGCCTTAGAGGTGCGCGCTCACCAGCTGCAGAGGAGCTCCAAATTTAACTATCCATCCGCGTGAGCAGGTAAAATATTGGGTATCCTCTGTCTGGTTCAAAGGAGCGGTGCCACGACAAGCTTTCACTCATTGGGTTGCTCATTATGATCGACAAGCTTTCACTCATTAGTAAGTTGGGGTATGCAAGTGCCACTATGCTGCTGCTTATGTAATTCTTTGGTTGAAAACAGAGACCATGTCTTCCTGAGATGTAAATGGACAGAGGAACTTTGGGGCATGGTGCTGCACAGATTGGGGATAAGGCAGATAGCTTTTCACACATAAAGGGTGTTTTCGGAATGGCTTATTATGAAGAACTCACACTCCTCAAGGCTCCTCAAAAGCCTTGTCTAACAGTCTACAACGTCTGGACAGAGAGGAACAGAAGGCTTTACGACGGCAGCAACACCTCTCCAGCTCAAGTCTTCAGGATAATAGACCGCCAAGTCCGAGATATCATTCTGGGTCATCTGCACCAACAGAAATTCAGCGACCTAATCACTACAAGAAAACAGGGGGATTCTGATGGCCGAAATCGTCGGTAATTCGTCGGAATCGGTATATTCCGACGAAATTCCGACGAACCCGTCCGTCGGTATCGTTTCGTCGGAAAAAAAAAGTTCGTCGGAATTTCGTCAGAAATTCCGACGACTTTCTGACGAATACCAAGAAACGTCATTCTGACGAACTTCCGACGATATTACGATGCGGCTACAGAAGACCGGAGTTCATCGGAAAACTACAATTCCGACGAACGTGGTTCCTCGGTTTATTCCGACGAACTGTAGGCGTCGGAATTTACCGACGGACATCGGTCGTCGGAATATACCGACGAACCACGTTCGTCGGTATATTCCGACGGAAATGGTTTGTCGGTAAATTCCGACGGATATATGTCCGTCGGTATATTCCGACGACCGTTGTCCGTCGGTATATACCCTTTTTTTTTTACAAATTAATTTTGCATTTTTATATATTTTTTGATATTAATAAATTTAAAAAATTGGAAATTTAAAACTAATAATATTATAAAATTTAAATTCATAAAAACCGAAATAGGAAAAAAACATTCATAAAGTTTAAAATTCATACAAACCGAAATAGAAAAAAAAAACATTCCGAAAGTTTTATAAAGCCGAAATAAACTAAGAAGAACTCGAAGACATCAAACGATCTAGCTTCTGCATAATCTCGGTGTTGAACTTCTTCTGGGATGCCAACTCAGCAAGGATAGTGGCATTCTCCGAACGGATAGTGGCATTCTCCGAAAGGATAGTGGTGTTCTGCTCCTCCAATGCCCCAATCCGTTCATCTTTGTCATGTAGCTCCTCGAGAATCATGGGATCGGCATACGGAGCTTGCGAAGAAGATGCCGGATACGAAGAAGCACGACGGGCCAACCCAACTAAACGGCCTCCTTTCCTTTTAGGAACCGCCTACAAAAATATTTAAAGTAAGTAAATATGGACAAGTAAGTAATCGACATTATAAAAAAAATATTAATAAAAAAAATTACCTTTTCAACCATCTCATTTATTTGCAATAGAGACAGGTTGGTTGAAGCTCCCGTGGAGTCGCCGTCATCAGAGAGAGGCTGAGATTGAGAAACTATCTCAGCTTCCACCAAATCAACTACACCTCTGATCACGGGGTCCTGAATTTGACCCGTCGTCTTGTTAGTGTGAGCCACCTTAATGAGTTGGAGACGATCAACGGGATTACCGTCATTTGCTTCGATCTAAAAAACCGCCATTATTAGCCAAAAAATATATAAAATATTTATTTAAAAAATATAAAGATAAATAATAATAAAAAACTTACAAGTTCATCCTCCTTAGTAGACATGGAGCAAGCGCCGAGGTTGTGCACATACATACCTTTCCCGCCACGATCGCTCTTCCGGTTCCTGGAGTTCCTAGAAGACGTCTCTGCAGTGTCTTCCCTCTCCCAATGAGCTATCAACTGCTCCCACACACCCCCGTTGATGAACCGTGGCTTCTTGTTCTTCTGCCAAACTGTCTTCCACGCGTTTATCTGCTTTGTGTAAGAGTCCATGGCCTTTTCGTTGAATTTCTTACGGACTGTTTCCGTAAGATCGGAGTGCCAGTTGAACTCTTGCTACAAAACAAACACAATTTAATAAGTAAATATATGTAAAAAAATGTAAAAACTTAAAAAAATGAAGGGTTACTATACCGCAAACTGACGAAACCACAACTCTCGTTCGTCGGAAGGGATCACACTCCACTTTGGATATCCAAAACGGAGCATGGAGTACATCATCTGGTTGATGCTCCGGCTAATGCCATTTTTCGACTTGGTGAACCTTTAAAAAAAATACAAGTTAGCAAGTTAATTAAAGCAAAAAATATAACGGTACAAATAAAAAAAATACTAACCAAGTGCTATGGCCTCGTCGTGGGTTGGGTTGGAGAAACGGGAGATGCTCTCGACCTGGTTGTTGAACCAATAGATGAACCGGCATGACCCCCGGATCCTGTTGAGCAGCAGCGTGAGGGGCAGCGTGAGGGGCAGAGGGAGCTGGAGCGGGAATATATGCGGGAACCGAGTCATGAGACGATACCGATGCACGGGAACCGCTCACCGAACTACGTCGAAGACGGGCTGCGGGGCGGGCTTCATCCTCGGCCCTAAAAAAAAAAAATTAACCCATCAAACATATTTTCATTTATATATTTACAAAAGGTTTTATAAACGTTTTAAAAAAAACTATTAAACCTTTTATATATATATATATATATATGTATTCAAAATTATAAAAAATTTATAAATATAGAAAAATGTTGTTAAAAATTTATAAATGAAGAAAAATGTTGTTAAATATTTATATTTTAAAAAAAAAATGTTGTTAAATATTTATTAGTGGAAACTTAAAAAAAAATATAAAAAATTTTAAAATTTACTATACATGATTTACATATATATATATGTATACAAAATTATAAAAAATTTATAAATATAGAAAAATGTTGTTAAAATTTATAAATGAAGAAAAATGGTGTTAAATATTTATATTTTTTTCAAAAAAACGTTTTTAAAAATCAAAAAACGTTTTTAAAAATCAAAAAACGTTTTTAAAAATCAAAAAACGTTTTTAAAAATCAAAAAACGTTTTTAAAAATCAAAAAAAAAACGTTTTAAAAAATCAAAAAACGTTTTTAAAAATCAAAAAATGTTCCAAAAAAAACTAAAACAACAATCCTAACTTATATATCCTAAACTATCCATTCAATCCTAAAATGTTCAATCAAACAACCTAAAATCCGAGATCAACTTCCAAAACCCTAAACAATTGAAAAAAAAAAGGTTTGGGATGATTCTTACATGATTTGGGGTTTGGGGAAGAGATAGGAGGGTGAGGAGAGGATTCGCCGGTGAAGAGAGGCCGGAATCGCCGGAGAGTCGCCGAAATCGCCGAAATCGCCGGAGTTTTGAGAGAGGGAGAGGCCGCGGAGATAACGAAGAAGAAAGGAGAAGGTTTTTTATTTCCGTGGATTCCGACGGACACGGGTTCGTCGGTATTCCGTCGGTATATTTAAAATATACCAAATGCCGATTCGCGAAAATTTTCAAGCGGTTTGGTTCTCCCGGGCTAATTGAAATTCCGACGGAACGTGTCCGTCAGTATTTTCCGACGGACACATTCCGTCGGTATTTTCCGACGGAATTCCGACGACTTAGTGTTTAGGGTGTTCTTTTCAAGTTTCTAAATGCAAAATCCAAACCTTTGATAATATATATAGTATTTGCATAAAGATTTAACAATAAAAATGTTTTATAACACGATTTTACACAACAATATTTTTTGTAGTGTAAGCTTATATAAATATGATTGTATAAGTACATAATGTTAAGATGAGATGTTATGAAAACAATGATATGCATACATAAATATTTTAATGAGTTGTTATATTTGAACGGTTGCGATCTAATACTATACTAAACACTTATTATGTGTTATTTTCATAGTTTTGGCATCTAAATTTATAGATTTTTATGATTGAAACTTTATAGAAAAACATGTCGTCGGTATTTCGTCGGAAAATACCGACGAAATTCCGACGAACTTGTCGAGTTCGTCGGAATGTCGTCGGTATTTTCCGACGAAATACCGACGACCTTTCCAATTTTCAATGAAACCCGTTGTCGTCGCTATGTCGTCGGTATATTGCGAGGGATTTCCGACGGACCATTAAAAAAAAAAAAAAAAAAAAAACTAATCAGAATCTTCTGAATCTTCATCAAACTCCCCAACCTCGGCTTCCGGCTCTGAATGTACGACAGCATCATGTCCAAACACAGTCAAATTCTCAACGAGTTGAACATTTTCCAAATCTTCAACTGCCTGGGCGTTGCTGGTAGACTCTGGTTGCAATGGTTCATCATCATCAGAAGTTCCATCCACTCGTCCTCTTGGGTTGATTTGCGTTACAGTAACCCATGGATCGTCTCTGTACGTCACCCGAGGGTAACTGATGTAGCACACCTATACATATCAATTATACAAAGTATTAGTTCAATATATAACATTAATTAATTATATTGGTAAAAAATTATGAATATATTGACATACCTGATCAGCTTGCGAACCAAGAATGAAGGGATCATAATATTGAAGTTTCCGCCGCGAATGAACTGATGTAACACCAAACGCATCAATCTTCACTCCTCTATCTGGGGTGGTGTCATACCAATCACAATAGAATACTACACAACGCAATCCAACCATTCCAGGAAATTGGATTTCCAATATTTCTTTTATGTTGCCGTAGTAGACATCGTCACCAGAAGAAGATGAAACACCAGCATCATATGTTGTCTTAGAATGACCTTTCCTTGTGAATGCATATCCTCGCGTACAAAATTTAGGATATGATTTGACCACATAGTTTGGTCCCTGCACAAATTCGCGTACCCAATCATCGAACACAAGACCTCTGGCCAAACCATCATTCACCTATAAAAAAAAACATATATGATTGCAAAATTAATTAGTTTATATATATTAAATTTAAACTAATCATTTGCATAGGGTAATAGGATATATGACTCACATAACTACGAAGCCACGCAGCAAATCCGTTATCTCTAAGTTGTCGAAGCTCATCTTCTGTTGCATGCCTGTGAGTCATACGCAACTCCGCCATATATACACTATATACAAAAATATTATCAATATGAAATAAATTTATTGAATATTAATCTAACAATAAATGAATAAATATTTTTACCTCTCATATTGTAGAACATCTTCACAGTTGGTGAGCAAATATGTTTGCAAATGAGCGTTCTCAGTGTCCGTAAGTCTCCGCTTCGTGAATTTTCCACTAAGTCGTCCTATTTCCTTGAACATGCTTGGGACAGTAACATGATATGTTGCTCTCTCCCCTCTATCATCATGCCGAGCAGGTCTTCGGTGTTTTGTTTGCACTTCTGGTGGAAAATAATTTTCAGCAAAGATTGCAGTTTCTTCATTGATCACCTGTGCCACTATAGATCCTTCCACCCTGCTTTGATTTTTGACCATCTTCTTCAGATGATGCATATAACGCTCAAAAATATACATCCATCTGTACTGCACAGGACCACCAAGTTCCAATTCTCTTGCGAGATGAATAGCAAGATGTTCCATTACATCAAAGAATGATGGAGGAAATATCTTCTCAAGGTTGCACATGCTGACTGGTGCGTTTGTCTTCAAATTATTAATACCCTCTTCAGTCAATACTCTGCTGCATAAGTCACGGAAAAAAACACTAATCCCTGCAATTGCTTCATGAACATTACGTGGCAATAATGCTGAAAAGGCAAACGGAAGGAGGCGCTGCATAATTACATGACAATCATGACTCTTCAAGCCAGTAAACTTTCCTTCGCTTCTATCAACGCAGTTCCCCAAATTTGATGCATATCCGTCAGGAAATTTCACTTTCTCTGTAATCCAATCAAAGAACTCTTCTTTTCTAGCACCATCTAGCCGATAAATGGGAAAAGGGGCCGTACCGTTCTCATCAACGTGAAGTTCAGAACGATCACAAATATCGACTAAATCCAACCTTGACTTCAAATTATCCTTCGTTTTACCTTGGATGTTAAGGACTGTGTTCATCAGATTATCGAAGAAGTTCTTCTCAATATGCATGACATCTAAATTATGCCGCAATAGATGACTCTCCCAATATGGTAGATCCCAGAAAATACTCTTTTTGTGCCAGTTATGTAGCTCTCCAACCGCATTGACTCGAATGTTTTCATGTCCACCTACATCTGGCGTCCTTTCTGCATCAAAATACCTAAACTGCTTCAACAAATCTTTCCCACTAACTTCCTCAGGTGGACCATCAAACACCTGCTTGTTCTTCGTAAACGAAGTCTTACTCCTGCGGTATGGATGATCAGGTGGTAGAAATCGTCTGTGACAGTCAAACCAACACGTTTTCCTTCCGTTCTTTAGTTGGAAAGCATCTGTGTCATCTTGACAATATGGACATGATAGCTTCCCATGTGTTGTCCATCCAGATAACATACCATATGCTGGAAAGTCACTTATTGTCCACATAAGTACTGCCCGCATCTGAAAGTTTTCTTTGCGCGAAACATCGTATGTCTCAAAACCATGCGCCCATAGTTGTTGCAACTCATATATTAGTGGTTGAAGAAACACATCTAGTGATCTTTTAGGATGATCTGGCCCGGGGACTAGAATTGAGAGAAACAAAAACTCTCGTCGCATGCACAAGCTCGGCCGTAAGTTGTACGGTGTCACAATAACTGGCCATAGAGAATACTGCCTTCCATGCTTTCCAAATGGGCTGAAACCATCAGTAGATAATCCAAGATAAACATTTCTTCTCTCTTCCGCAAATTCTGGATATGTTGACTGGAAATGTTTCCAAGCCTTTGCATCTGAAGGATGTCTAATCTCACCATTTGTGGAATGCTCTGCATGCCATCTCATTGCTTTTGCTGTGCGCTCACACTGATACAACCTCTTCAATCTTTCCGTCAAAGGCAAATACCACATTCTTTTGAATGGGATCGGAACTCTTCCCCTCGTCTCCTGATAACGAGGTTTCCCACAAAATTTGCATACATTCCGTGTCTCATCCGCTCTCCAGTAGATCATGCAGTTGTCAATACATACATCTATCACTTCATACGGTAGTTGAAGACCTGCAACAAGTTTCTGAACCTCGTAGTATGAACCCGGTGCAAGGTTATCCTCAGGTAGAATACCTTTGACAAAATCAGTAATCGCATCCATACATTCTTCAGCCAAATTATAGTCTGTCTTAATACCCATTAATCTAGTTGCAGATGATAAGACTGAATGACCATCTCTACAATTTTGATACAAAGGTTGTTTTCCTGCATCCAACATGTCAAAAAATCTCCTAGACTCGGGGTTTGGTTCTTCCCCTCTATAATGATCATGTACCATCTGCTCAGTACCTACACCATAATCTATATCCGTTCTAGATTCTTCTAACCTAATATCAGGCTGAGGTTCACTAACAGGCTGAGGTTCGCTAGTACTACCATATTCATAACCAGTTTCCCCATGAAGGTACCAAACTTTATAATTACGTGAAAACCCTTTCATATACAAATGAGTCCAAACATCAAATTCTTTTATAACCTTATTATTATTGCAAGAAGAGCAGGGACATCTTAACATACCACTTTTTGCATCCGGTTGCTGTTGAACAAGCCTCATGAATTCTCCAATCCCTTGAACGTATTCTTCCGTAAGCAAATTGGTGTTCGGATCCAAATGAGGTTTATCCATCCACGAACGATAATAAACTTCTGAAGACATGATTTTCACGGAATTGTTATGACTAAAGAGAATGAAGAGAGAATGAAGTGTGAATGAGTTGAATGAGGAGGGGTTGTATTTATAGGAAATTGCTTACGGACCTCCGACGACTTTCCGACGAAATTCCGACGGATGTAAAGAAGTTCGTCGGAATTCCGTCGGAATTGTCCAATCCCAAACGGCTATACAACGGTCATATGTATTTGTCGGCAACGGTCACATGGTTCGTCGGAATTCCGTCGGACAATACCGATGGAATTCCGACGACTTTGCTATTAATCGGAATGTCGTCGGAATTTCGTCGGAATATACCGACGAACTTCCGACGACTACAACGGTTACATTTTTTAGCGGAATGTCGTCGAAAAGTCGTCGGAAAATTCCGACGAACCGTATGTCGTCGGAATTCCGTCGGAAATGGCCGACGGAATTCCGACGACTTCATTTTTTTGGATTTGGTCGGAAATTTGTCAGTATTCCGTCGCAAATGTCCGACGACCTTGGTGTCCGTCGGAAGATCCGTCGGAATTCGGTGTGTTTTCTTGTAGTGAATGCAAAATTGACTCGCTTTTGCCTAGACCTAACCTTGTTTTTATTATTTTTGCCAAGGCTAATTCTAGAACGTATTAAAACCTATTGTATCTTTTCAATCCCGCTTAATTAATATGAAAATTCACATTGTGGCAAAAAAAAAAAGGAAGATCACAAGTCGTAAGAGTTAGGCAATCCTCGGTGTCAGTAAAAAGAGTTTCTCACGACACTGTAACCCTCTGACATTGGATAGTACCTTGAATTTGACATCTTGGTATATAAGACTGTTAGTTAAGGGTTAAAATTGTTGGGTTTCTTCTAGATGGAGGAAACCCATTGGGTTTGGTTGGTGATAACCAAACTTGGAAGTTGGGCCATTGGTATTAGTCCATGAGATTAGTATTGGCCTTGGAGGTTCTTAGGGTTAGTGAGACACATATATATAGTCTCTTGACCTAATTTTTATAGAGAGAATTACAAGAATCAAAAAAGACAAAAGAGAGAAAAGAGGGAAGCAGGCAGAATTTCGTCTGGGTTTGTCAAGGCAGATTTGGTGGATTAAACGGATCCTGATCAGACTGATATTGTCTGGGATGCTTCTTCTGTCAGTGGGTTAAAGGTTCACCGAAGGGATTTGGATTTCAACGGTTGGATCTTCTCTTGTCTGGGTTTTAGTGAAGCTGGTCGTCACAGTTCTTCTGCAGTGCTGTCTTGAGTGTTTGGTAAATCCGACGGTGAGATCTTCTCTGATTGAGCTGAAATTTGGCAGAGGTGTTGTTGACTGGTTTATCTTAGATTTGTACGGTGGAATTAGTCTCTGGTTTCCGGAATCCTTGTGAGCTGAGTTCGTTTGGTTGCTGCTGGTTTTGAAGCTTTGTGTTGCTCTCTTGTTGTTGTTGTTCTTGTGTTGGAGATAGCTCTTTGTAGCTTGAGTCTCTGTTCTGTTCAGGGTGTTGAACAGGAAGGACGTGGTTGTACTCACATACATTTATATAGTGGATTGTTGAGTGGACTACGGTCCCGTGGTTTTTCTTTCTCACATCGAGGAGGTTTTCCACGTAAAAAGTGCTTGTCTCATTTAGTTTATGCTTATATTATATCCTGCTATCGTCGAAGTATTTTCCTCACAGGTTCACACAAGGTCAGGGAAACACGACCGTTACATTCCGCTGCGCCTCGTGCCCGCTTTCCCCAACAGAGTGGTATCAGAGCTTCTGGTTTTAGAGCTTTGGGTTTGATAACTTCGGGTTATTGTTGCTTGTGAGAATGATGGAAAATACGAGCAGGATGATAAGCTTGAAGGGTGCTAACTATCATCTATGGAAGGGCAAGATGGAGGATCTCCTATTTGTTAAAGAATTCCATGTTCCAGTCTTCGAGGAGAAGAAACCTGAGAAGAAGACAGATGAAGAGTGGAAGCTGCTGCATCGCAAAGTGTGTGGGTTGATAAGGCAGTGGGTAGATGATAATGTGTTGCATCATATTGTGACTGAGACGGATGCTCGTTCTTTGTGGAAGAAGCTGGAGCAGTTGTATGCTAGGAAGACCGGAAACAACAAGATGTACATGATCAAGAAGTTGATTGAGCTGAGGTATCAGGAGGGAACTCCGATGACGGATCACTTGAATGCGTTTCAGGGATTGCTCAACAAGCTATCTGATATGGGCATCAAGTTTGATGATGAGATTCACGATCTGTGGCTTCTCGGTACTTTACCGGATTCTTGAGAGGTTTTCAGGATGTCTCTTTGTAACTCCGCGTCGGAAGGTGTCATTTCGATGGATTCAGTGAAGAACAGTGTTCTTAATGAGGAAGCAAGAAGACAGTCGAATGCTAGCAGTTCGTGTTCAGATGTCTTTGTTACTGAGTTAAGGGGGAGGAGTTCGAGTAGAGATCCCAAGAGGGACAAGAAAAGGAGCAGGAGAAAATCTAATGAATTTGCTAATATGGAGTGCTATTTCTGTCACAAGAAAGGGCACATGAAGAAGGATTGCTGGAAGTTGAAAAACAAGCAGCAAGGTAATCAAGAAGAAAAGGTGGATCGGGTGACTGTCACCGAAGATCAGTTTCTAATTCTTCTTGAGGGTGATGCCATTAATGTCGCATGCCAAGACACCAGTTGGGTGATTGATAGTGGAGCTACTACTCATGCAACATCACAGCGGGATTTGTTTTCTACCTATACTATGGGTAATTATGGTTCCGTAAAGATGGGAAATGATGCGATGGCTCAGGTTGCTGGCATTGGATATATGCTTGGAGACTAGACTTGGGACTAGGTTGGTGCTTAAGGATGTTAAGCATGTTCCTGATATTAGGATGAATCTGATATCGACGGGAAGACTTGATGATGAGGGTTATTTCAGTTTGCACGGTGGTGGTAAATGGAAGCTCTCCCGCGGTTCTTTGATTGTGGCTCGAGGTGAGAAGTCTTCATCCTTCTATTGGATGCAAGCTAAGGTCTCCAAAGACGTTGTTAATGCGGTGGAGAATGATGGTGTCATGGAGTTATGGTACAAGAGACTCGGTCACATGAGTGAGAAGAGAATGGTTGTGTTGTCTAAGAATGAGGTGATTCCAAGAATCTCTGGTTTGCACCTGCAGAAGTGTTCGCA
Source organism: Brassica napus (assembly GCF_020379485.1). Lineage (NCBI taxonomy): Eukaryota > Viridiplantae > Streptophyta > Magnoliopsida > Brassicales > Brassicaceae > Brassica > Brassica napus. Next base: position 14,651,111 of record NC_063452.1, read on the forward strand.
TTTCTTTGCGGGAAAACAACACAGGGTGTCTTTCAAGTCTTCTGCGCCTTCTAGGAAACCCGAGGTACTGGATTTGGTACATTCAGATGTGTGTAGTCCAATGAGGACAAGATCTCTTGGCGGCGCATCATATTTTGTGACTTTCATTGATGATCATTCAAGGAAGTTGTGGGTATTTCCTATGAGGACGAAGGATCAGGTGTTGGGATATTTCAAGCATTTTGTGGCGTTGGTTGAGAGACAAACGGGGAAGAAGCTGAAGTGTATCCGTAGTGATAATGGTGGAGAGTATTCTGGACCATTTGATGCTTATTGCAAAGAGCATGGAATAAGGCATCAGTTCACGCCACCTAAGACTCCACAGTTGAATGGGTTGGCTGAAAGGATGAACAGGACGGTTGTCGAGAGGATGAGATGTTTGATCTCACAGTCAGGCTTATCGATGACTTTCTGGGGAGAAGCTTTGAACACGGTGGTTCATGTGCTGAATTTGCCACCGAGTGCTCCATTGGATGGTGATATTCCAGAGAGGGTTTGGACTGGTAAGGATGTTTCTTACAGTCACTTGAGAGTCTTTGGGTGTAAGGCATTTGTTCATATTCTCAAGGATGAGAGATCAAAGCTTGAGATGAAGTCACGGCAGTGTGTGTTCATCGGTTATGGTCAGGATGAGTTCGGGTACATATTTTATGATCCCGTTGAAAGGAAGCTCGTAAGGAGCAGAGATGTTGTGTTCATGGAAGATCAAACGATTAAGGACATTGACAAGTCCAAAATTCCAGCTCAGGTTTATGAGAGTTTGATTTATTTAGAGGCTACTCCTACATCGGTCCACGGTGATGTTGAGGTTGAGGTTCAGGATGATACACCCAGTGCAGATGCTCCCGCACATGAAGATGGCAGTGGTGATCATGGTGACGATCATGGTGAGACACCAGCTGCTGAGAACCAACCTACTGTTGTTAGAAAATCCAAAAGAGGTTTTAAACCGTCGACAAGGTATGATCCTAGTGAGTATGTTTTACTTACTGATGGGGGAGAGCCGGAAATCTATGATGAAGCTTTGGAGGATGAACACAAGGATATGTGGTTTGGAGCCATGGATGAGGAGATGGATTCTTTTGAGGAGAACCATACTTTTGAGTTGGTGGAATTGCCTAAGGGCAAGAAGGCTCTGCTTAATAAGTGGGTGTACAGAATTAAGCATGAGGATGACAATTTGCCACCTCGACACAAGGCTAGATTGGTTGTGAAAGGCTACAGCCAAAAGAAGGGAATTGATTATGATGAAATCTTTTCTCCTGTTGTGAAGATGTCATCCATTCGGGTTGTGCTTGGATTGGCAGCGAGCCTTGATCTAGAGGTTGAGCAAATGGATGTGAAGACTGCTTTCCTTCATGGTGATTTGGAGGAAGAGATCTACATGGAACAACCGGAAGGCTATATGAAAAAGGACAAAGAAAATTTGGTTTGCCACTTGAAGAAAGCCTTTATGGATTGAAGCAAGCACCAAGGCAGTGGTACATGAAGTTCAAGTCTGTTATGGGGGAGCATGGTTATGCTGAGACTGATTCAGACCATTGTGTATTTGTGAAGGTGTTTGGTGAGGATGATTTTATCATCTTGTTGCTGTATGTCGATGATACGTTGATTGTGGGCGGGAACATGGACAGAATTAAAGAGCTGAAAGAGCAGCTCAGTGAGTCATTTGCCATGAAAGATATGGGTCCAGCGAAACAGATTATCGGTATGAGAATTGTTCGAGACAGAGGTGAGAAGCTGATTCACTTGTCTCAGGAGAAGTACATTGAAAAAGTACTTAAGCGGTTTCACATGGACAAGTCTAAAGTGTTGAGTACTCCTCTTGCTCCACACTTAAGACTGAGCAGTCAACAAAGTTCGAAGACATATGCGGAGAAAGAAGATATGGCGAAGGTTCCATATGCTTCGGCAGTGGGTAGTTTGATGTATGCCATGGTCATTGGATACGAGATGTGGTTGCTTCTAAGGAAGCGGAACTTGAGAAAGTTCATACGGATGATAATGAAGCTGATATGATGACAAAGTCTTTGCCGAGGGGGAAGCTTGAAGTATGCCGAGGGATAGCTGGAATGGCTGTTTCCTCCACCTAGTCGGAGGGGGAGTTTGTTGGGTTCCTTCTAGATGGAGGAAACCCATTGGGTTTGGTTGGTGATAACCAAACTTGGAAGTTGGGCCATTGGTATTACTCCATGAGACTAGTATTGGGCCTTGGAGGTTCTTAGGGTTAGTGAGACACATATATATAGTCTCTTGACCTAATTTTTATAGAGAGACTTACAAGAATCAAAAAAGACAAAAGAGAGAAAAGAGAGAAGCAGGCAGAATTTCATTTGGGTTTGTCAAGGCAGATTTGGAGGGTCAAACGGATCCTGATAGGGCTGATATTTTGTGGGAAGCTTCTTCAGTCAGAGGGTTAAAGGTTCACCGAAGGGATTTGGATTTCAATAGTTGGATCTTCTGTTGTCTGGGTTTTAGTGAAGCTGGTCGTCACAGTTCTTCAGCAGTGCTGTCTTGAGTGTTTGGTAACTCCGACGGTGAGATCTTCTCTGATTGAGCTGAAATTTGGCAGAGGTGTTGTTGACTGGGTTATCTTGGATTTGTACGGTGGGATTAGTCTCTGGTTGCCGGAATCCTTGTGAGCTGAGGTCGTTTGGTTGCTGCTGGTTTTGAAGCTTTGTGTTGCTCTCTTGTTGTTGTTGTTCTTGTGTTGGAGATAGCTCTTTGTAGCTTGAGTCTCTGTTCTGTTCAGGGTGTTGAACAGGAAGGACGTGGTTGTACTCACATATATTTATATTGTGGATTGTTGAGTGGACTACGGTCCCGTGGTTTTTCTTTCTCACATCGAGGAGGTTTTCCACGTAAAAAGTGTTTGTCTCATTTAGTTTATGCTTATACTATATCCTGCTATCCTCGAAGTATTTTCCTCACAGGTTCACACAAGGTCAGGGGAACACGACCGTTACATTCCGCTGCCCCTCGTGCCCGCTTTCCCCAACAAAAATATTAACCGATGCATTTAAGCATGTATTTATCTTGTAAGAAACGCACTCTTTTCTTGAAAACTACATGTCTGTGTGTATATAAAGTAGCTGAATAACGATACAACTCATCAAAAAAAGAAAAGGAAAACAAATAGAATAACAGAGAGAAATCGAAGATGAATGCCATGAAGTTTGTTGTCCTTTTGATCTTTGTTGGAGTTGTGTGTGCCAATGTTGGCGTAAGGCAGCTCGAAGAAGTGTCCAAAGAGACGAAGTTAGGCATCTCTATTCCCAAAACTGTCACTACGAACAGCATTGGAGCTGAGCTTGGCAGAGTTTATGGTGTAACTGGTGCCTATAATTATGAAAATTCCAATGCTGGTGCTGCTGCAGGTCCCAACGGTCCCAGTGCAGATACATCTTCAACTGTCTATAAAAGTACTTATGGATATATCGATGCAGAAGGTCCCAGCGCAAGTGCTGATACTTACAGTACCGCTTTCGGTAGCACCGGTGCTAATGCTGCAGCGGGTCCCAATGGTGCTGGGAGCAATGGAGACGCTTCCGGATATGCATACAGCGGTGCTTCTGGCACCACCACCAACCCTTGAGCGATTGGTGATCATGGTCAACTCTCCTCGTATATTAAAAAAAAATACTATACAAACCCAACACTCTCTTTTGTATTCATAAATAAAACTAGAGATTGTCAGTTTTATTAATTATGACATAATGTACATGCTCTCTTTGTGTAATGTCTATTGTATATGACATAAATACAGTAATTACGAACTATTTAATCTCCACGGATGATATCGCCCTCGGCTAACTCAAATCCAGTAATAATTCTCGCGGTTGCCTAATCGCTATAAGAAAATAGCTCCAATTAGACCAAAAAAGAAAATCTCCAATTACTGGTGGGTTCACCGGGTCTATCATCATCAACATCAAGATCATCACCATCTCTCCGAGGAGTGCCTTTCCTCCCGATATTATAGGTACTGGAGTTTGTCTATTTCCATAACCAATTTGCTATCTTATGCAGGGTCCGTTTGAGGCCTTAAGATGCAATGAATTTCATTTCGACGGTATTCTGAAGTGCGGATTGAGTGGTAATGTCACACTTCAAAGTGATTAAATCTCAAGCTTCTGGCGTTGCCCTGAACTTTCAATGCATTAGAGTTTTACTCTAAATTTGCTGTCTTTTTATCTTAAAGGTTTCTCTCTCTCTACATCTATTTTTTTATGCTTTATTGTTTTTTGTTGGTAGAGTTTGGTTAAAATCTCTTCCTATTTGTAATCCAAATGTTTGATAAGTAATGAAAGTTTGTGTTCAGAATAAATAACATACACCTTATACAGGTAAACATATATTAATCTTGGAAAAACGATTAGATAAAATAGAAATATGACACAGTTCTGCCTCAAAGAATAGCCAACGAAAAATGAATGATTAGAAATATGCGCATGCCCAGCTTTGGGGATTGAGTGTCTTGCGACCACTGACAAGAACATGGATAGTTAATGGGTTCTTCGCTAAGAATGTGTAATTATATGGCCTACACACGATCTTTAGATTCAATCGTCCATGATCGCCACGAGCGATCAGGGCCTTCTTTATTCACATATAATATATTTATGTCATAAGCAATGATTTTTAACCCGATCTAAAAATTAAACCAGATTACTTCAGTTACTGTGTTATTGGGTGGACTGTGGTTTAACCAAAGATCAATAGATTATTAAATTATAATTATATTAATACAATATTATTTATCATTGAAAACATAAAATCATATCAGAAACCTATATTTTATTTACAAAATATAAACAAATATCTAAACATTTAATTTGAATTTCAATTGTCACTTGTCATGAAAACTAAATTATTTGACTAATTTTTATACTAAATTATGAATTTGGCTAAAGGGTAAGATAATAAATAATTAAATAACAATTATTATAAATGTAACTTTTAAATCCAAAATAAATAAAAATGCAAACTTATAATCAATAATGAAACCCCTAATACATAATGATATCAATAAATATTGGTTTTCTTTATTATCATTCTCTTCATCTTCAATAAACCACATAGTAAAAGTTTAATCAAAATAAAAATAATTACAAATCAAATAATTTATATAATTTAAGTACTATTACAGTATAACATAAGTTTAATCATTTTAAAAAATTCATCAGGTTTTCTAGGTCTTTAACGGGTTAACTAGCGTCAGCTCGCTGTATAATGACCGTTCTATCTTTGTTTTTACCAGATTTTATTGGGGTTTTAATTAACAATATTTATTAAATCTGAACCGAGTTAAAAACGCACCAAATTTACAGATTTGATCGTGGATCCTGGCCGGGTATGAAAAAATTGGTCATATTTTATGGCTATGAAATTACATTTCACCAAGTCTAAAACACATACTAGGCGTGTGCATATAAACCGAGAACCAAAAATCAAACCGAAACCGAACAAAAAATGAACCCAAAACCGAACCGATGTTTACAAATATTTGAGTGGTTCCTATATCTTTGTAACTAAAAAGCAAAATTGAACCATGAAAGAAGAACCAAATGGGTGCCCGAATCTCTAAAGTACAACTTATATACCTAAAGTATTTATTATATTTAGTTTTAAAATTATCAAATATTTTTAAAAACTACTTATAAGTTTTATTTATTAAAAACCAAATTACCTGCTGAAAACAGTTTTAGAATTGAATGCAATTATTAAAACACTAAATAAAATTAATAAAGCTGTGGACAAGTGATCCCGCGAATGAAAATATAATATAGATTTTTTAAAATTTTATTTCATAAGAAACAATGTAAAAAATATTTTTAGCTCTCATATACTATATTTATTTTGCTATATTTATAAAAATTAGAATGTTAGTTGTAAGAATAAATAAATACGGTAATCTAAATGATCAATCATTTGGTTTTTATCAATTACAATTTACATAGTATTCACTTATTTATCGTAAATATAACTAGATTTATGTTTATTTTTTATTTGTCTAGTTAATAAAAGAGAACATATAACATATTATATGTAGAACTACATTATTTTAGGTCCATATAGTGAATTATATATTTAATTTTTATAAACATAAAATCCGGTTAGACTGGTTGAACCTGTCCAACCAGTCAACCGGTAGCTATACTGAATCGGTATCCGATCAGATTTTCAGAACATTGATTAAAAACAAATGAACAGACGGTACATAGCTAGTCCAAAAAAATATACTATTTAAATCACATATCGAAAGCGTTAAGGAAGTACTCAATGTCAGTAAAAAGAATCAACAAAGAAAGTTATATTTTCTCACGAGTCACGACACAAGGAATACTTTTACGTTGGACAACCCTTTTTCGGAAACTCGCCGTGTGCGTTCAAGTTGGGCCTAGTGCTTAACTAAAAAATCGGATTTTAATCGGGGATTAATCGGAGATTAATTTTAAGTTTTATTTTATTTTTAATCAGCTGGAACGGGTCTATCCGGACAAGGCAAAACCACCAGCTTTTTATTGTCCCACAGTGGATACTCTAAAAGCTTTCTGTTGGGAGGTGAGATGTCCTCCGAAGCTTAAACATTTTTTATGGCAAATGGTATCCGGATGTATAGCTGTTAAGAAGAATCTGCAAGCAAGAGGAATGAAGGGAGATATTTGTTGTATTAGATGTGGAGCTGAGGAGGAATCAATAAACCATGTGTTTTTTGAGTGTCCTCCTGCCCGTCAAGTTTGGGCTTTATCAAAGATACCGTCTAACCCAGTCTACTTTCCCACAAGCTCACTATTTACAAATATGGATCATCTTTTCTGGAGGGTACTTCCGAAGATGGAAGATCATCATTTTGCGTGGATACTATGGTATTTTTGGAAAGGAAGGAATAATAAGATCTTTAGTAATTTGGATATTGACCCAAAAGATACACTTACGCTTGCAGAAACTGAATCAACACTTTGGGGTGAGGCCCAGGTGATTAAGACTAAGCAGGCTCCACCACAGAATGAGGTTTTGAATCGGCAGCTGAGAGTTGGTCGTTGGTGTTTCATAGATGGTTCCTGGAAAGATAAAGAACGTTATTCAGGTCAAGGATGGTATAGCATACTCGAGGGCTTTCAGGGATTGATGGGTGCAAGGAATACTAGGGCATGTCTTTCACCTCTTCATGCAGAGATGGAAGCTTTGATATGGGCAATGGAATGCATGAGGAATTTACATCAGTTTCAGGTTACTTTTGCTACGGATTGTTCTCAATTGGTGAAGATGGTTTCGGAACCAGAGGAATGGCCGGCGTTTGAGAGTTACCTGCACGAGATAAAGCTACTGAAGACATATTTTACTAGCTCAACGATCATTCATGTACCCCAGATGGAAAATCAAAAGGCAGATAGTCTAGCACGATGTGCCAGAAAACAATCGTCTTTCGTCGTTCACATGGATGCGAAGTTACCAGTTTGGTTCGCAGAGTCTATATGAGTCTGTTTGTTGATGACAAAAAAAAATAAAAATAAAAAATAAAGTTATATACAAAATATTGTTTATGTTAAAAATCACAAAGATAACAGGGATGATTGGTTGGGCTTTATCTCCCTACTTTAACTTTATTTATTTTTAAATCACTAAATTTTACCAATCTTGTTGTAGCTTTACTTTTAAAAATTAAAGTCTACATCAAGTTTTTATTTAGTTTTACCAATCATGCTTTACCTTTATTTTTAAAACTACGGCAAAAAAAATAAAGCAAAACTTTTTCTTATGTATTTTAGGCAAAAACCTTACATCTTCTTTTTATAACCTGTAGAATCTGTAAATGAAAAAAAAAAAATATCTTTAATATCAAATAAATTATATAATCATAATAAAAATTTTTATAAATATTTTAATTTTGAATTTGAGTGTTTTTAAATTATTAAGATATTTAAATAATATAAATATTATTTACATATCACATTTTAAATTACAATAAATTTCGATAATTTATTAAAAAAATATTAATATAAATTATTTTAATTGATATAAAATAATAATTTTATATATACAACACATATTTCATATATTTTAATTTAAAATATCTACAGCCTACAGCTTACACCTACAACAAATTTAACTACAGCAAAAGTCTCTGCAGAAAAAGTCTACAGTAACAACTTTACAACTACAACCGATTTATCTACAGCTAAACATCTACAGCTAAATTTTTAAAGCCACAGTCGAACCAATCATCACGAACGTGTGGTATATTGGTTTATTCATCGCTTGTTAACATACTAGCCTCAAGTTCAATGTCCAAGAGAGTCAGTTTTGCATATTTTTTAAATTTTTTATTTAATGGCAGTTTTGTAATTATCTCTTCATCTTCTTATTAGGGCTTTGCCTGAATCTGCAACCTTTTTTTTTGCGGCTGCCATAGATTTTCTTCGAAAAATCTTCATTTCTCATGCGTTTTTGTTGTTGTTTACACATAGCAACTATAGATCTATCAATACTCATTGATTTGAACTTCAAAATCGCGAAAACAAAGATTTTTTTGTATCACACCGCCTAACTGTCCGATTGTTAGCAAATCACAGCGGTAGGGTGCCGCTTCACGCTTAGTCGCCGGAAAATTGGATCTCCTCGCCGCGTTTTAGAACATGGTGGACAACTAACTAATTAAATATTTGATAGTAGCATATATCACAGGTGTTTGGCCCCGAGGTGTTTAGATGGTACCTTTAGTTTGATATCACGTCTTGGTATATAAGACTACTACATGATAATCAGCGCTTTGCGCGTGGTGAATTTTTAATTATGATGTATTTAAATATTATAAATAATATTTATTTTGTTATCAATATTTTTTTCTACATTTGATTAAGGATTGACATTAGGATATCATTTAGTTCGGTTTGGTTCTGTTCGGTTCAGATCTTTGCGAGTTCGGTTCGGTTCGATTCGGTTCGAATCTTTGCGGATTCAGTTTGGGTTCTGATAACCTATTTAAATTTATAAAAAGTTAAAGTTCATATATACTTTTTAATTTCTCAAAGTCTAAACATAAAAATAATATATAACACATAAATTTGAATAATGTAAGCCACAATACTTAAAATTAACATAAAATTGGTTTAGCTTATATATTTGGATAGAAAATCCATAGTTATTTTAAATATTTGTTATTTTGAGTATCATTTAGCTATTTTAAACAAATACTTTATTTGTATATATTTCCAAGTATTTTGGACGACTTAAAACATCTTATATATTTTGTATATTCTTTTAGATATTAAATTTAAAAATAGTTAATATATTTAAGTATATAAATCTGGTTCGAATATACTCTGACACTCGAAATATTTCGGTTCGTATCTGATTCGGTTTTGATTCTCTAAATTTCAAAATTTTGAACCAGTTCGGATATCTAACCAATTTTGGTTAAAGTTCAGTACTACTTTTCAGATTAGATTTGGTTCTGTTTTTGGTTTCAAATTTCGCCCAACCCTATATTTTTTATTGTAACAAAATTATAAACGAAAGTGATGGTGGTTCATATTTATTTTGGATATGCAACAGTTTTTAAACCAAAAACATTCTATTATGTACTTGGCCCATTTAGTTAATCATTAAAAATTATTCTAGGCTCATTTAAGAAAACGATGAGCTAGACTAAACAAACTTTACTATTTCAGATTATCAAAATCGACACTTCCAAACGGTGTTGTGACGAAGAAACGGGGTTAGTAGGAAACCAAATTTATTGTGCAATCCATGTTCGTGCCAGGTGATTTCAATAGCTTCTAAATAAATCTTCAATGTATCGATTTCTTGTAAAAAAATTTCAAAATATTAATTAATAAGAGATTACACTTGTTAAACTAATCAATTGTTTTTAACTAATATATATGAGATTAGGGTTGACCAAAAAAAATATATGAGATTAGAATAATCACATAAATCAAAACAATACCTCTTGTTTATTTACAATAATTTTACGGTAAGTAAATCAAAATAATTATTTTATTTATTTTATATGGTATATAATTAAATTTCACTGATATTAACATAGATATATAATATATTTCAATTAAATATTTATTATCATATGATTTTATTAACATTTGTATATTTTCTGTAACCAAACATTTAAACCATTAATCCCAAAATTTTATATGTTATAGTTTTTCAATGCAAATTTCAAAATTAACATAATTATGTATTTTTATATATATTTTAATTTAAACCATATTAATATATATATTATTTATTTATTTAATATGAATATATATTAAATAAGAATTCATATTCATACGATTTTATGATCATTTTTATATTTTCATAACAAAAATAAAATTCACTCATTGATCACAAAATTTTCAAAATGAGATTTTAAACATTTTTAGTAACTTATAGTCATTTAAAAAATTCAAAATATGATATATAAGAAAAATCTAAATTTTTATTATATGGTTGATGTGATTGTTTAATTTTTTTTAATAATATAAAATTTAAAAAAAATTGTTGAAGGATACACAAATTGTTATCAAAACTTTATTATTCATAATCATTAATTTTTATATATATGTTAATCATATTAGATAAATCTGTAGCTTTTATTTAAGGAAAGAAGTGAGAATATTTTTTTATATATATACTACTAATCAATTTAATAGTTAGTTTAATAAAATATAAAATATATATTTAGATGGACCAACCTATTTTTCTAAGGATTCTAAGAATTATTCTGGTGATGATGCGTGGTTACAAAAAATGTTGCAATGCTCGAGGATTAATATATAGAGGACTTTAAAGATTTATTTTTGAAATTTTCCACTATTTTGAAGCCATATGAATGTTTTTGAATTTACATGTTTTTTATATCTGAGACAAACTTTGAAAGACTTCCCAGAAGACTTTTAGAAGACTTTTCTAATGACTTTTTTGCTAGAAGACTTTCCATGAAGTCTTCTGAAGTCTTCTGCCCAAATTGGTACAAATTTTGGATAAGTATTTTGTGTGTGTTTATATAGTAGATTCTAAAAAGCTATAGATTCAACCTAATGTGACTATTTTTTTTTTATTATTTAAGCATAAAAATTATTTTTGAAGTTTTCTCTGTTTTGAAGTCATTTGAATGTTTTTGAATATTCAGATTTTTCAGATCTGAATCAGACTTTGGAAGACTTCACAGAAGAATCTTGGAAGACTCTCGAAAGACTTAATGGGAAGTCTTCTAATGTATTTTATGCTAAAAGACTTCCTACGAAAACTTCAAGAAGTGTTCTGCCCAAAGTGGTACAAAGGGATGATGTCAAGTGGAATCCACACTTATCTATGTTGAGGAATGATATCTAGCTCCATGTGTAATAGTTTTGTTTATGGTCTGTTTTATGATTTGTATGTGTACTATTTTTGTTGTGAATTATTTTGTAAACTTGAATTTATCAAAAGAATTTCGTAAATATGTTCATGTTTTGCCAAATGTATTTGACGTTATTGAAGTTATTGATATAACATCTTAACCATTCTACCCACTTATAGCAGAAAAACACAAAATTTAGTCAAATTTACTAAAACTAAGGAAGAAGACTTCTCAAAAAATTTAAGAGAAAATTGCTAAAAGAGAACAAGAAAACAGCATAGTTGTCCCTATGGTATAAATCTTTTTTTGTCCATTTTTTCTCCGTTTTACCCTTTCCATATGTTAAAATTAATGAAATAAATAGTTATATGAATCAGAAAAATTATTAAAAATATAAACAATTAATAAAACACCCATTTACACAAACACATATTTTTTTTGGGTTGAAAAACATAATAAATAATATTTTTAAATTACGTTCTACTAAAAGTAGAATTCTGTTTCTACACAAAACGGGTAAGTAGAAAATGAATTCTAGAATGAACACATCCATCTACTTGTTTTAGAACGTACAAACTACTTTTTACTATAATTCTAAATATGGGGAATACGTATTCTACTATTTGTAATGATCGCTACTTTTATTCAGAAAACTGTTTCTACTTTTATTGAGTATTCTAAGTTATCAGGAATGCAAAATCTAAAACATATACGAACGTCCACATAGTGTAGAAATTACATTCTGGAATTTTGTTATGTTCTACACAGTGTAGAAGGTGCCTTCTACGGATAAAAAAACTGAATTTTCGAAAATTAAGGAAGTTGCAGTTTTTAAAATATTCTCAAAATATTCTAACTTCCTAAAACGTGTTTTCATTGATTTGGTTCGTGAAAAATTAAAAAAAAAATCGATTTTGAATGTTCTTCTTCACCAATCTATGATTTTCCAATAATTTCTCTATAGTTTGTCTTGTGATTTTTACAAACTCTTGTTCTATGATGCATATCTATACAACATGTGGTGTTTGGGAGTTTGGAGCAACCACGGGATGGGTTTTTACGGCTGATGAGAGAGGGGCTAGGCTACTGTTATTGGAATCAACTTCTACCTTAGAGGATTTTAAAAGAATGGTTTTGGAAGATTTTGATATGGAAGAAGATAGCTTACCCGATTTGGAGTTGAGTTATCTACCTAATGAGTTGATCAATACATCAACTTGTCCGCCTGTGATCATTGCAAATGATCGACAGCTTCAGAATTTTGTTTGTTTTGTTCAAAAGTGTGTTTCTACTCGATTGTGTGTAACATCTAAAGCCAAAGTTGAGAATCTGAATGAACCAGACTTTGATCTTAACAAGTCACCAGCTGATTCAACTACTGCTCAAGAGGAGGGAAACTCGGTTGATAGGGGGAATGAACCAGCTCCTGTGTTTGTTGAGAGGCAGTGCGAGGAAAAGAAAGAAAAGATTAGAAGAGTCGAAGTTGATGAGGATGCCTATCATGCCGATACCATGATCTCGGCCAAAGAGGACGTACATAAGATGTCAAAGTTTTCTGTGCTCAATGTTGTTAAGAAGGGACAATTGTTTGAGAACAAAACTTTGCTGAAGGCGACTTTTGAGATATGTGCAATGAAGCATAACTTTCACTATGAGGTTATCAAAACGGATAGACAACTTTGGTACGTTAGATGTGAGGATAATGCATGCAATTGGTGTGTTCGAGCAGAGTGTTTGCAGGATTCTGAATATTTCATTATCAAAAAGTATGTCGGTGAACATACATGTGCACCTTCAAACAAAACCAAACCGGGTAGGACTGCTTCGGCCAAAACTATAGGCAGTCTGATTATGCATAGGTATGAAGGGGTTAAGGAAGGGCCGAAATGCAATGATATAATACAGATTATGCTTATGGATCATGGCTGTGAGATCACGAAATCTTTAGCATGGGATGCTCGTGAATATGCGGTTAATGCTGTTAGAGGTATACCAGAGAGAAGTTATGGAAAAATACCGAAATACTTGCACATGCTTTTGTTTAAATCTTCTAAAAACAATCAACTTTGTTTAACTTTGGATACTTTGGATAATTCTTGTATGGTTATTTTATCAGTTTCATTGTTATACATTGGTATTATTTTCACTTCACTTCTCTATCTCTCTGTTTGTTTAGTTATGTTCAGCTATGCTTTTGAGTTCGAGTTTAAGTTTGTTTGACAATAGCTGATGTCTGATTTTTCAACAAAAAAGGTGGATTGTAAGAACAGATCACTGAGCACAAAATATAAGAACCATTTGACTGGTAAAGTCGACACAAATATTGTTGCAACAAAACACTAGGTGATCTTACCACCTGTGTGCAGTAGGTTACTCCAAAAACCCCCGTCGTTTTTCCATTTCACTACGTCACTGTTAGTTTCCCGTGTAATCTTGAGGCCTGTCACAGCATGGTACTCCTGAAGCGAAAACCGGAGAGGCGTCCTCGCAAAAACAAACCACTTCTCATGCAGCTTTGAGGTAATCAGCTGTCTACATATGAAGCTATCCACTAGTTTCCCAGAGAACTTGAGATCATTTTCGGCAATAGCCATGATATGTGTGAAAACATGATCTCTCTTCACATCATCGTACTCTGCACACATAGCTTTCTTCAGATCTCTGATAAGTTCCATGCGGCAACTGTTGTTGATCTTCTTAACCCGAGGTTCTGAACCCTCTGCATATAATCGTTTAGGTAGCTCCAGCTCCATATCTACAAAAGATAATAAAACACATGGTTGTTAACAGCAATATCATAAACATGCAAACGTCCGAAACAAGCGTAAGAGTGAAACTGAGCCAGAGTGAAACTGAGCCAAACACAAGATAATAATCAAAAGCAAAACACCATTGTCTAATCAAATTTAAATTTAGAAACACAGTAGATCGATTAATCAAATAAGACAAGTCAATCTCCATCTCGCAATCAAATCAGCAAATTAAGACAATTAACAGTCAAATACACACAAACTTTGTTCAGCGAAATCAGTATCGTAACACTCATAAAGACAAACACAAACACTAACATTGTTCACCAAAATCGGTTCACATAATCAAAAAGTCAATTCAGACAAGCAAACAAATATTGATCCAAGTCAAAGTAACAAACTTAATAATGAAACAAAGACTAAGACAAATCAAAGAAACAAACCGTTCACAAATTGAGACCAGATAGCCGGATGAGAGAGGCGGAGAAGGGGAGAGAAGCCGAAAGGTGGAGAGAAATGGAGAGAAGCGACGAGAAGCAGAGAGGCGGAGAGTAGCGGAGAGGTGAAGAGAATCAGAGAGAAGCGCCGAGAAGCGGAGAGGCAGAGAGGCGGATAAGCTCGATTTTGCCTTTGATTTCACTGGTTCGTCCACAAGATCGCCATCTTCAAAGTCTCAATTTTTTGGCCATCAGAGAGAGGCGGTGAAACAAAAACGAAATTAGTTCAGAGGTGGAGGCAAACAGAGAGAAGCAGCGAGCAGCAGAGAGGCGGAGAAGCTTGATTTCGCCGTTGAATTCACCGGTTATTACACAGGATCGCCATTTTCAAAGTCTCGATTGTTTTTCTTGAGAGAGAGGCGGAGAAACCAACAAGAAATTAGGGTTACGTGTTTTGTTCCCTTTTTGTTTTAACTTTTTTAATATATCTTTGTAACACGTTTTTTTAAAAAAAAAAATTACTTAGCACATGAAACAAACACAATTAAATTATGTTTAATTAGATTAATTCAAGGTTAGTTTTGGAATTTTGGAAAATTTTATACTAAAGGGACAATTTAATGATGGATTTATACCATAGGGACAACTATGTTGTTTTCTTGTTCTCTTTTGGCAATTTTCCCAAAATTTAATCAAACTCACAAAAGATTAAACAATTCATAAGTTTCACTAGAAGAATTTTCGGAAGACTTCACTAAAAGTCTTATGGAAAGTCTTTCATTAACATTATCAATAACAAAAGACTTCTTAAAAAAATTCTTTAAAAATTAATGAGAGTTCAAGTTAACTCTTCTCTCAGAAGACTTTTTCAAAAGTTTTCTCGGAAGACTTCTCCGTAAACTTAATGCGAATTAAGCGGGAAACTTAAATTTTAGGTGAAAGTTGAATTTTAAATTTCATGAAAGTTAAAAATATATATATTAATATCTAAAAAAACACATTGAACCACATGACATGATATTCTCGAAGTTACTTAATATTGAAAATTAAAAAACATATCTTGAAGTTACTTAACACTCTTGAAAATACAAATTTTACAAAAAAAACGTAAAAGACTTCCCCAAAAGTCTTATCGGATTAGCTAGAGAAATTAAAAAACATTAATATTTATAACATCATAATTATCACAAATTAAGTTATGAATTCCACTCAGGAGTCCCAATATTGACTTATAAAGATGAATTAACAAGAAAATATTAAAAAAAATTTTTACGTTTGAAGAAAATTGAAGTTTAATAAAGATTAATGTAGAAGACTTTCTATGAAGTCTTCCGCGCAAGATTTCTCAAAGAAGACTGATATCACTCAAATTATCCTAAGGAGTGATTTTACTCTCTCAAATAAGAGGTTCAATTGTAGTACTTAGGGTCGAATCCACAAGGAGCTAGGGAATCTAATAAATCTAATTGGATTTGTTAAGTAAGGTGGTTTAATGATTTAAATGTAAAGTTGCAGTTGTTTGAGCAAGTAATTGCTCGATTGATTAGTTGAGGTTTTTGTGTTTAAAAGGAAATAGCTAGATTTAGAGTTTTTATTCAGGAAATTTGGAATTATAATCATATAGATGCCTAACAAGTTGCATGCATGATATTGTAGAGCTCAACACTTATAAATGAACCACTAGGCTCTCGCTTTATAAGTTTGTCTATTGACTAGTGTCGATCGATGATTCTATATGAATATCGATCGATGCACTATTCGAAACGTCGACCGATTATTCTATTTGAATATCGATCGACGCTATTGGTCAAGCGTTAATGTGCGGGTTGAATGTGCTCACTAAGCTCACTAGATCAGCTCTCGCCTTACTCTAGCAAGAATCTTAGCTCAATTAGAATGGTTTCAGGATGAAATTAAAACTATCGCTTATATCTAACAATCCTAGGGCAAGTTCTAGGTAGCTAATCTAGAATCAGACATTAATGACAATCCTAATGATTAATATCACCACTTAACAATCTATAGTTGGGGCTAATCCTTCATAACCTATTTAAACCCTAAAATCTAACAAGAGAACTACCGAGACATGACCAATCAATTCATAACAACAATAAGGTATGAAAACTGCATTAGAATAGTAAATAGATATCAATGGAGTTCCAATCACAAATATAACTTTGGATCTTCTCTCCAATCTATCAAAATCTTAGAAAACCTTTGCTGTGAAAATAGTAAAACAAGAAAGCACTATTTTCCTCTAACATGTTGGCAAAACTTATATAATTAGGTTAAAACTCGTTAGGGGTAATCTTGTAAATTGGTGAAAACTTGGGCTTCAAGTCGGCTGTGACCAAACAGGCTTTCTGCGTGCATCGCTGTCGATCGATGTCAAGACGTTAACATCGATCGATTATTCCTCTTCAATATCGACCGATGGTCGAGCTCGATGGTCATCTCGGGTGCTTACTCCAAATATCTCCAAAATGCTCCAAAATCATCACTTATCTCCAAATCACTCATGACCATATAAATATACTAAATAAACTCTATAATACAATAGTTAATAGTTAAAACACTTATAAACCATGGGTAAAAGTGGGTAAAATCCATGGTCTATCAAAGACTTCTTAAGAAGTCTTTTATTTAGGTCATTTTTGCAATTGAGAATTTACGAAGGAAAACTTCTTAAGAAGTCTACTCTACAGAAGACTTCTTAAGAAGTTTACTCTACATAAGACTTCTTAAGAAGTCTTTCTTTGTAAATATGAGCTTACTTTTGAATTTGAAAAATTCTCGAAAATGCTATAGAGGACTTCTCGAGAAGTCTTCTCGGATAAACATGTTAGTTTTGAAATTGACCGAAGTTTGTCAGAAATTTGACTTTTTGTAGAAGACTTCTATATAAGTCTTCCCAAAGTATTCTCAATGTCGCAAGAAGTACATGGGATACTTTTGCAATTAACTATATTTGAATTTTCCAGAGAAGTCTTCTCTCGTAACCAAAGATTTGACCAAAAATCCGGAATAAAATTTGAGAAGACTTATATATTAATATTAGATATTTTACTATTATTTTTCAATTGCAAAAGTAATCCACACAGACATCTTGCGACAGTGAGAAGACTTCAGGAAAACTTTCAGAAGACTTCTACATAAGTTTTCCCCGAGAAGACTTCCCGAGAAGACTTCCTGAGAAGTTTTCTATAAAAAATCAAATTTCTAACAGTCTTCGGTCAATTGCAAAACTAACTTGTTTATCTGATAAGATTTTTTCAGAAGTCTTCTCTGGTTTTTTTTATTTTTTTTTCCTTAATAGAGAAAAGTTAGAAGACTTCTAGGGAAGTCTTGTTGATGGAGAACACATTTTGCGAAGTCTTTTGAAAGTCTTCGGGAACAGATCTGAGAAAAAAATGATTTCATACCTTAGATTTGTGAGATGACTTGCTTAGTTTCTCCAACCACCCAAAACTTCACTACAAAAGCTACCTAGTCGTTAATGACCACATATCATGAGCTTCAAAGTCTCTTTAAACCTTACAAAGCTTGGAATCAAAATCTTAGTTTTTTGGATGAATTTAAAGAGAAAGTGAAAGAAATGTGATTTGTGTGCATAAGTAATGAGACATGAAGAGTAAAATTTGAAACGTTGGTGTATTAAAAGCTTCAAATTGGTTGTTCATGATGGTAGTGTATTGATGACAATTGCAATATTATAAATACTTGATGAAGATGAAGATGAAGATGATAAGGTAAAAGATTCATTTTCGAAATCGAAAAAGTAATAACATTTTTGTGAATAACTCGAACTTCTAGAGTGAATATGGAAAAATAAAGTTTCAAAAAGGCATGAATATCTTTGTGTTTAATTTGAAATTTTAGATCATACTTCCAAAAAAAACCTTTTACCCCCAAAACAAACTAGCAAAAGTCGAGCTCAAGAATTAGAAACTTTGGGAACTACCGTAATTTGAAAATTTCTTAATCATTTTTGTAACTATCTGTAGTATTTATTTAGTTACTTCTCCAACATGAGAGTACTTTTTAACTTTCTTTTCAAGCTCTTTAAACAGATTCTAATAACAGGACTTTTTGTTTTTAAATATATATCTTGTTTAAAGCTGGGGCAATTCAAAATATATCATAAGCCCATAAGATAACAATATAAAAAAATAGCTAGTTATATACAGTTTTTATATTCATAAATTATGAATTATTATATATTTCTTATATAAAATTTATAACCATACTTATTAGATTCGATTGTTTATTTTTCAAAATAAAATTTATCTCTAGTTTGTCCTTTTCTGTTTCAACATTTTATTGCTATTTAACTTATAAAATCTATCTTATGACAACATAAACATTATATAGAAATTAGACTTTGGTTGAAATATGATTTACAATTTATACCATTAATCTTTATATTTTTATATTTTTCTTAAAGTAAATCATATCGAGTTTAATTAATTAATTCATAAAACTAGTTAAATTCTAATAAATGCTTAGTTATAATATATATATAAGTATATATGTATATTGTCGTTAAATATGATTTTTTTGGATGATGTAATTATGTGGTCAGCCTTTATTTGTGAAGAGCGTTATTTGGTGTTTTATTGTGTTATGTAGTAATACGTTAATATATTATGTGTTTATTTTTTCAATAATGTGTTGTTGTGTGTATAATAGTACTTGTTAGTGATGAATTGAGCTTCTGATGTAAAACATATTGAATTTCAATAACTTTGCGTTTAGACATTTGTTGATTCTAAGATTGATGGTTTCAGCGTAAAAATTGTATTTTAATATCTCACATTTTTGAACATTACTCTTTTAAGATGTTTTTTTTCCTCTCCCAATATTT
This sequence comes from Brassica napus, assembly GCF_020379485.1. NCBI lineage: Eukaryota > Viridiplantae > Streptophyta > Magnoliopsida > Brassicales > Brassicaceae > Brassica > Brassica napus. The sequence continues at coordinate 14,670,545 of NC_063452.1, forward strand.
TGACATTGAGTCATCACTATCTATTTATTTCGTTTACCTTTCCGATATGCGGTGCTTCTCACCTACACTGCGAAAAGACTCACCTCCGTGCTCTTGTTTTTCTTCACCTTCTTCTCTTGTGAGATTGTCTTGTATTTGTTATAGATCAAGTTTATGAGTTCTATGTTGTGTGGTTGTTTCTCACGGCGTTGTAGGCTGTTTCGGTCAATATTGGCCCTCTTCTTCCTTATATTTTGGCTGATGTTAGGAACTACATCTCGTTGGGTTGAGTCAGAGTTTAGTTGTCTTTCATCTTGTTTTCCTCGTCGTTGGTTTGTCGTCGATAGTCTCTGCTCGTCTTGGTTTTCAAGTTCTGGATTTTGGTGATTTGACTTCTATGCTCTTTTTCATAGCTCAAGGATGGTTCTATGGCTTGCTGATTTCGTTTCGTCTTCTTTTCTCTCTTTGTTCTCTCATCTCGTTGCACCTTACATCGTTGCTTACGTCTCTGGTGGCTCTCCCTTTCGCCATATTTTCTACTCCAGATTTGGATAGTGTTTTCCTCTGTGTATGCTTTCTGGGGTTTGGAATGTTGTTTTTGGTCTCAAGTTTAAGCTCTGGTTTTTCTGTGGCTGACTTCCATTCTCCTTCCCTCAGGTTTTCTCTCTTCTTCTCTTGTGTCATTTGGTGTAGGTGTGCAGAGTTAGTCGTTTGGAGCTTTGGTCCCTTATATTCAGAGCTTTGTGGTTCTTCCCTGGCATGGGTGCCTTGTATGTGCCTGTTTAGTTAGTGTGGTGCTTCTTACCTCTTAGTTAGTGGTTGTGCTTTTGGTTCTTTAGGCATGTGTCTTCTTGTTTCGTGGTGACGTTGTTCTTCCGATGATTATTCTATCTCTGATCCGTTTTTTGGCTTTTTGCGTTGGTACTTGATCGCGCTCCTTTGTGTTCGGGGGATTGTTTTGTCTCAGATTTATCTTTGTACATTTTCTGACATATGCTTGTTCTACCCAAGATATTCTATGGTAAGATGAGGTAAATTAGTCTTCTTAGTTGATCTCATTTCAGCTCAAAACCTTTATTGAGTTAGTATTATTATGGTATTTTGCTTTTTCTCCGTGATTGTGATTTTTAATAGTAAAATAAATATATAATTTGTAAATTAAATAATAAAAAATGGTAAATTTTTTTAAAAAAATAACACAATTTATTTTATTTTAGTTGTAAATAAATTAAATATTTAAAATATAATTATTTATTCTTCTTGAATTTTAATTAGTGACCAATAAAATAGTTTATCAAACTTCACACAATAATGGTTAGTGCGAAAATGATTAGAAAGTGTGGTCAAATTACAATAATCTAAAAGAAGAAGAATCTAAAATATAAAAAGAAAAAATATATGAGAGACACGTATCATCAAACCCCCTTGTCAGTTGTTATAAGATGAAAAAAAAAACAACTTTTATATATGTATAGATATATACCAAAAGTTAAATTGTAAACACATTTTAAATTATTATCCATATCCCAACATATCTAATTGTAGGATATGTATATATTAAATAACATTAAGTTGGAATATATGTATAACAACTAATTAATGAATAGGAGAAAATTTGAAAAATGTTAATTTTTTCCATTTAGAAAAATACTACAAAGAAAGAAATAATGTCAACTAGAAACCAAAAAAATTTGAATGTGCAAATCCGACAATCAGAAGTAGATTCATGAAGAATTAATTCTCATGGATATGCATAATAATTCCAATAGCAATAAGAAACATATTTCAAGTAATTGAATCAAAATCTCATATTGAGATTCTGCATTAACATCAGCTCTTTTTTTTACTCAAAGCAATTTTTTTACTCAAAACAATGTTTAATTTAATTTTAAAAAAAAGCATTATGTAGCTTTAAAATTTGAGTGACATCATTGTGACAGTATTATGATAACTACTACGTAGATCATATGTTAAGAAAATGATTACTAACTGTAAGAATAATACAACATCATATGATCACACAACTGAAAAAACAAATAATGTATTAAAAACAACATGAAATATATAAATCACATGAAAATATCCATGAACTATTTTGTGTTATGATCATAACACCATCAACATTATTTTGATAGCTACAAAAGTGCTAACTTGTAATTCGACAATTTTTTATTTTGGTTAACATTTTTTTAACATATTTTAATAGTTATCCCATGTTCTTTGATGTAGCCTTGCATTTTGAATACTTGATCTATTTGTGTTCATTTGTATGATCCAGTTATAAAATAATTTTTTATTCAGTGATACCAAATTTCAAATCTGATATATTTTCCGATATTAAAATTATACTTATGGTGTTAATAACATAACACATATTAGTTTATGGATGTTGTCATGTTATTCATATAATTCATTTAGTTTTTAATACATTAGTTTTGTCCAAATGTATGATCATGTGGTGATGTATTTTTTGTGTTGCTGACAATAGTTTTCGTATAGAAACTGTATATAAGTCATATAATCATCCCTGTATTATGCTAATCGAGTAATATATTATACATTATTTGGTTCTCGCTATAATTAGGTAAATGATGTTGGTGAAAAATGGTAAATTTATTTGTGTGGGTTGACCAAAATAGTTTTCGTACTTTTTCCAATGTGTGCTATTTTATTAAATAATATGACATTTGTATAACAAAAAATATGTGATACCGAATAAATCATCAGTTGTTAAGAAATAACTAAATGTATTCGTAAATGTATCTTCAAATACAATAGAAAAATGACATTGACAAAATAACTTAGAATTATTTAAATAAAACTTGCATAAACTGAAACTAATTAATGAAAGATATGTAAAATAGCATGTTGTCAAAACTCTTGTATAATTTACATGATATCTTAAAGAATATGATCATATGAATATAATCTAACAATTATCGCTTGAGGCTATTTAATTAACTAAGAATAATAAATATTATTTACTTAACAAAAAAGGTTTTCAATAAAGAAAATCCTCTAATAATTATAGTTTGGCTTGACCAAAGTAGTTTTCGTACTTTTGCCAACGCGTGCTATTTTAGTAAATAATCTGACATCTGTTTAACAAAAAATATGTGATACCGATTAAATCATCAGTTGTTAAGAAATGACTAAATATATCGGTAAACGTATTTTCAAATATAAAAAAAACATGATATTGACAAAATAACTTAGCATTATTTAAATAAAATTCGCTTAAACTGTAACTAATTATCATGAAAAATATACATGTAAAATAGCATGTTGTCAAAACTCTTTGTAATTTAAATGATAACTTAAAGGATATGATCATATGAATATAATCTAACAATTATTACTTGAGACTATTTAATTAACTAAAAATAATAAATATCATTTACTTAACTAAAGAGGTTTTCTATAAAGAAAATCCTCTAATAGTTATAGTTTGTAGTTGGATATTTGCAAAAAAAAAAAAAAAATCTCAAAATAAATAGTAAAGGTAATAATTGGATATGCCATATATTTTATTATATAACAAATTGAAAATAATATATATTATTTAATTAACTAAAGAGATTTTCAATAAAGAAAAGCGTCTAATCATTATAGTTTGTAGTTGGATATTTGCAAAAAAAAATCTCAAAATAAATTGTAAAGGTAATAATTGGATATACCATATATTTGATTATATAATAAATTGAAAATAATAAATATTATTTACTTAACTAAAGAGATTTTCTATAAAAAATCCTCTAACAGTTATAATTTGTAGTTGGATATTTGCATAATAAATCTCAAAATAAATAGTAAAGTTCATAAGTGGATATACCATATATTCAATTATATAATAGATTGAAAAATATAATATAAATAAAAGTTAATCTAACTTTCTTCAGAACTTATATATAGGATAGGAACATAGAAGGGTTGTGAGTACTACTCAGCTTGGGGGGAAAGGAAGAGGGCAAAACAAAACAAAAACAAGAAGATGGTTTCATTTGGCAAATTTTTCTTCCTTATGCTTTTATGCCTTAATCTTCTTATGTCCCCAAGTAAGCCAAAAATCATTTAATATTTTATCTTATATGTTTCGTTATAGTATAATCTCATATATTATACTATTACCTTGTTTCAAGATATTTGGGATATATGTTGTACAATTACCAACAAGGATATACAGATCCACATCTTGACCCTAGGAACACGTACTCATAGTATAGATAAAATGTTGTGTCCATGCTTTCACACCTAATAATACAATTGACTTTGTATATCCCTTTCAAAAGAGATTTTTATCCAATTTTCCAAGTAAAAATTTTCAATTATATTTTATAGTAAACTTAATAAAAAAGTTAAACTGGATATTTTGTCTAATTTCATTAAGTATAAATTGAGTTTAATGAAACTAGCATTAGATTGGCAGTTTTCTATGATATCATCATTCTTATTTTTTTTTATTCCGCAATAAAAATAATGATCATAAATTTTCAATAGATCTTTGCTCGAAAAGTATTTATTTTTAGATATTTTTGATTTATACATATAGAATTTTCTCACAATAGTATATATATAGCGATTAATGAAATGGTGTGTAATACTGGACCTCATAAAATAATGAACAAAATAAAACATAATGCAAAAATAATTATGTTTTCAAAGTTAATAATATATTTTTAAATATTTCAAATCAAGAAATGAATTTTTTATCTTAAATTTCAAAATATAATGGCTTCATCAAGCAAAATATTTTTTGCTATGCTATGTTACTCCTTATGCTCTTAACCTAAGCATGAGATAAGAAAATGGTAAATACCTATTTAATATAATATTATGACTCCATTTAAACGTTTAGTTATAGTTGAACATATAATACTTTGTTTGTTACAAGACAGTCATAATTCACTGACCACTAAAATAAAAATTCAGAACCTGGGGAAGCAAAGATTGGTATAGAACCTATAGGTCTTTGCTCGAAGATTCCCAACTGCAATCAGAAGTGTAAGGAATTAAAAAAGACAACTATTGGTGGACTATGTTATAGGAGATCTCCAAGGGACACCGAGGACACATGTGGTTGCTTTATAATAATCTCATATATCGCTTCTTAAAGATATTGATAGTGATGTAATAAAAGACAACGAGTATCAAAATATTTTAACTGAAAGTGACAAAATTAAGTATTATATGATGCAAATGATTTATCCAAAACTTTTTTTCTTTTTGTTAAAAGTAAGCAACCCGCCTTTGCCATCAGAACCTTTCACTTAAGAAAAACTAGGACCTAATACGCTTAATACGATTTTATTTTATTTTGATTTAAAACTTCAAACTTGTACGAAAATATGTTGTGAGTGCTTAAATTTTTATCAAATAAGAATTTTAGCTTTAGATAAATTTATGGTAGGTATTTCATTTAATTATTTATTCATATTGGTTTATGTTCTAAAGATTAAAATTGTCTATGCTAGTTATAATTTAAAGTAATTATGATAAAGACACTTTTTATGTGTTTTTGTTTATATTTTTCCATATTTTACATTGTGTAATAAAAAAATTAAAAAAATTGTAAGATAATATATAAGTTATTTGATATTATACATTACATTTTGTAACTATATATAGAGATAGACTATAGTTGATATCATTTTTTTTATCAATTATCTTAATATTTCTCTGAGAGTTCAATATTTTTATATTTATATGAAGTAATACATAAGTAGTTAGAATCATATTCGTTGCTTATACGATAACACTTACAGTTGTTTATACGATAACACTTACAGAGAAAAAAATTAAATTTATCTTGTAAGTAAAGAATAATGATTTGAAACATTTAAATATATATATACCAATACTTTATACTATACAAGACACTTTATACTATACAAGACTTATATAATTAATTATGGTTCTCAAAATTAATTATGTTCAAATTTAGTAATGTTGTGAATCTTCAATACTATATACCAATACTTTATACTATACAAGACTTATATAATTTCATAATTTCTAAAATTTATTAATATGAAATATATACTAATGTTTTTGCAAAATATAAAAATATTTAATTATTTTTAAAAGTCTCAAGATTTCAGTATATAATATACTGCTACATATCTAATATTTAAGGTTTTGAAAAACTTATTAGATATTTCAAATTATTTTTAGCATATACCTGTGTGGTGTAGAAAATCGAAATAGTTTTCACAGAAATACTTTTACGGTAAAAATTATATTACATGATGCAAATGATTTTTCTGAGACTTTTTGTTTTTTGATAAAACTATAGCAAACCCCCGTTTGCAATCACAAACTTTCAGTTAAGAGGAATTAGCACCAACAACTACAAAAATATATAATTCATTAAATAACCATTAAAAATTTATGGTTGTGTTATTATTTATATAAAGTTTTAAATGGAAAAATATGTTGTTTTCTATTTTTATTTTTTTCTATATTTCTCTCTTTCTTCTTGAAAAAACTATTGCATGACCAGCACTTATGTTTATTTCATTTTATGGGATCCAATTTAAAATCGTCTATCTTTTTAAACATTTTATATAGGGTTGGTTTTGACAAAATATATTTGTGTTGTTAATATAATGCAGAATTGTTATGTGTAACTGATAGACAATGTTGTCAGATTTAACTTTTATTTTGAGTCATTTATCGAATCATAGTATATGTTTTCGAATTTTTAGTCTTTTATCAGTTTTTTCAGATATTAAGTTGATTTGCACCCGAAGGTGTAAAACTGGTGTAAATACTTTCGACCAATGAATGAATCTCACATTTTGACCCAAAATAGAGAATTGAATTAGCTTTCCAATGTCACTGGTTTGAAGCTACTCCATCGGTTATAATACAAATTTATGCGCGTTTACTGAATACTACTCTATCCACCGATATGAGAAAAAAAAAGAAAAAGACTACTTAGTAGGACCTGAGAAAACGAAAATATTTTCTTTCTTAACTTCTCAGATTTTGCATCATCGAAGAAGTTGTTCAAACAACATGTTTGATGTCATTCGAGGTAGTAAGAGATCATGGGGCCAATTGTTTCCACCATCTACCAGTCAGCTGTATCCCCATATATAGAGTACTTAAAGAGTTTTCAGAAAATGTAGTCTTGAGAGACTTGAATGCATTTGATACTTGATGCTAGATCATCAAACCTCTCAAGATGATCCATAGAATGCTCATGAGGAAGACAATGAAAACAGTGCTGACCCAGAAGAGTGTAGTATGCGAGTTTCAGCTCAAAGTTATTCCTCTGAAAGGAAGGAGCGTGAATTGCAGAACTGTTCGCACAAAACTGATCACACTTGTTGTAATTACCAAGTGTTCTCCAACAGATAGCTCCACCATTCTCAGCTTCTTCAACAACAACCACTTCATTGGAAATCTTCCAGCATCATCAAATCTTTGGCATGCCCTTTTTCTTGCATGACCCTCTTGATCTCGTAGGACACCTAAATCATTAGCCACTAGAATAACTGGATTTACCATCTCAACTGGTCGTAGGTGTCGATTATCTCTAGATTGCCATTCAACGATGTGTCATGATTGGTAATGTTTGATGCTTCAGAGGTATTAATCGACACTGGCCGTTTGGCTTTCTGGTTCGTGCGTTCTAACTTTTCTAGCTTTTGATTCGAAAGATCCAAAAACTGTTTATCCTTATTTTTTCTAGTACTGCAAGGTATGCATCTGAACAGTCAAGAGAAGAGAGATGACATCTAGTCTGAACTCTTAACTGAGCTTGGCGATAAGAAAGAGCTTCCGGCAACTGCGCCAAAATTTGATATACTCAAACTATCCCTTAAAGCTACTATGTCAACCCAAAGGTGCAGTGCAATATTTATGGTTCGAATCCATAGAGACTATAAGATCACACAATAGACTTTTAGTTTTTGAATTAAGCTAGATAATAGAATGCAAGTAGTAAAAAACTGAACTAGAAACGGTTGTAAGTTCAATAGGAAAGGGTGTTAGACTCAAGGAGATTCACAGGTAAATCAGAATTGAAGATCAATCAAACAATCATGGCTTTAATGAAGAATAGCTCATAAACTTAAATCACAATGATAAAGTCAATCAGTTGTCGTAGCAAAATCTATCTATATCTAAATCCTAGAATTCCAAATTCATTTGCAAATTCTATCAATTCAAACAAGCATTAAGAACTAATTTAATCAGTTCACAAAACCCCTAAATTAAATTCTTTTGTGAATAGTTATTTTGTTCATTCAAGATTATGTGAGGAAATCAATAACATTGCCGCGTCTATCAATTATCATAGTATCAAAATTCCATGTGATTAATCTAAAATCAGTATTAAGAACACTTTGATGAAGAACAATAAGATTACTCTAACAGTTTGATCAATCTAGCAATTCTTCAATAACTTTTGAATTACCCTAAATCTAACAAGAAAATTAGTGAGAGATAATCAATGAAATACAAACCATGGTCTGAATAAATTGCATAAATAGATTAATGATAGATACACTGGACTTCCAAATCGATCTTTGAAAGAGTTCTGATTCTTCTCTCCAAAGCTCTAAATCCCAAATCTAACTTAAGTAAACCGTAGCCTACACAATTGGTTTAAGGAAACATAATATACACTAAAACACGTTTAGGACTTTTCTGCAAATAAGAAAAATTTCGGGCAAATTATCTTGAAACTTGGTAAATTACGTCGGTTTGTATGGATCACGATGGGTGTTGATCGACACCAGCCTCTTTGTTTGATTCTAACCTGCGCTGTTCAGCTCCAAATTTGCATAAGCTACAAAATACTCCAAAAGCTCCATATATCACTAAAGTGTACCTAAATGTACAATGACCCATACAAGATTTTAAAAGGACCTAAAAGACTCTAAAACCGGATTTATATCATGGTCAAAACTGGTAAAAACCATGATATATCAAACTTAACAATCATCAAAAAAATTTACTTTGTAGTATATTCATGAACAATGAAGCATTAGGTGAGCTGTCCTTACTTATATGCATGTCCATCAGGGTATGAACAGATCAGAGAGAGAGAGAGAATAACTTAATCTTTTTTTTTTGTAATACAGATTATATTATAAAAGAGGCCCAAAGGCTAAGAGGTTACAGCCGGAGTCATGCTCAATGGTAAGACGACTACAACCAGAATACTCGACAGTACGAAGAACAAAAAAGAAACGATAAATCCTAAGATAGAGGTATTAACAGGAGAGTAAAGAAATCCAAAGATTTCCTTCACTTGTATCCCTGCAACGGAAGCTCCAAAGAGCTTTTCATAGTCGAAAACGACGTTTATATATCCAAACGATAAGGTTTGGAAGTGGGAAAATTGCCTAAAGAGGATCTGGATTTGGCTAAACAGCCCATTACACATGTAAGATCAGCTCTAACACCGATGAGGCTTCCCGGAGAGACTAGGTGAATCTCTAAAGCAACGAGGAGAAAACTGTTCGGTGAGGACGGTGAGGCAGTTGAGGCTAGTACAACAGCATATGATGAAAGCTCCATTAAATCTCCTTGGTCAGAGAGAGTTGAGTCAAGAACTCCGATTCTATAGAACTCGTCGGGCATGACATAAAATGCCATTTCCCCCAAAGAGAAAGATACTCGTCTTGACTGTTCAAAGCTCAGTAAACATGAAATGCAGCAACGGAGAAGGAGATATCACAAGGAACACCCCCATTAGGGGGACGGCTAGGTGAACCGGAGGTACGCAAACGGAAAAGTACTAGATGAATTTTGAGATATAGTACCTTTCTTGTCCTTGAGAATCATAAGCTGGACAGACACACCAATAACAGAAATCGATGCCATCCTGCATGTTTTGGGCTCTGAAATAATGCAGCTAATGGGCTCTGTTGGTGCTGTATAGAGACGGTGGCGTTGAGATATTGACCACGGAAGGAGGATGTCGACGGTGAGAAAGCTGTAGTGGTCGTTTGGAAGGGATGCGCCAATTACGAAGAGAGGTCTGTTGCCAAGGTAGAGCAGCCAGTGAGTAGAGGAGAAGGAAACAGCTTCCTGGAAGTCCTCGATAACCAGATCTGGTTGAGCATACATGGGTAAGAGTTGAACATCGACAACACAAGTCACTCCGGATACTTTGAAAATCAGAAGCTAGTCCTCAAGAGAGTAACTTAATCAAACTCAGCAAAAACAGTAAGATTGTATATTTGTTTCTTTCTTTGATTGCTTCATTTCTAAGTGGTTAATAAAGCAACACCATATGTCATTTAAGAGGAGAAGGAGGAGGTATTGGAGATTCTATATAAGTGAAGTTTGTATTTTTGGTATGCGAAAATGTGACTTAAGCTGATGTTCATTGTAACCATAATGGTATGCTCAATATACAAAGCTAGAGGCATACCAAGAATCTTCAAGCTCGAATATACGCAGCTAAATCTGATATAATAGTATTTTGTGCTAATGAAAAGAGTAACATGTTCATTTTGTTGGTCACTAGTATTTAGAGGAGTGCATTACCATATGAGACACTTTCTTGATTTTTTTATAACTTAAGGCACATGTTGCTGGAAAGACACTTTTTATCTTATGTGTCCTGCTTTCAAACGGAAATTCCTCTCGTTGATTGTTTCTTTTGTTTTAGTTTATGGGGACCAATTCAAGTTACTTTTTTGTGTTGCCTTGTTGAAGTTATTATGATAAGCTTATAAAAGGAGTGGGTCTGTTCATGCCGTTGGATGAATAAAGTAAATGAGATCATATGGGTAGAATCATTTGTACTTTATTTACCCCATCACATTTATTTCATCCCTTATTTCAATTTTTGATCCGTAAATAAAGATATAATAACCGTATAAAAACCTGTTTCTTTTTCGTATTATTTTGATTTCCATATACATATATTTATACTCTATTGTCTAATTAAATTTCGAAATTATAATTTATTGGATATGTGTTTCGTGGATGTGGACATCATTTTTTTTCTTCCAAATACTATGCTTTGTTTTCTATTTTTTATTACAAGATATATATGACAAAAAAAAATTACTGTAATAAAGTATGATATATATAATTTTTATTTAATGATATGTACTTTATTGTTTTCTTTTATATAATTTTCTATATGTATTTTATATATAACCCATACAAAAGATGTATGGATATGGATGATAAAAGTTCATGGTGATGTTGAGCTCGAAATCCATGGTGTGGCTCACCATCGGTTGAAGAGGAGGCGGAGCTGACTTGTTTCGTCTCTAGCGACTCTCTCCTCTTCTCCGACAGTTTTCTCGCTGTCGAGCTCGACTCATTCATCGACTGCCAACTGAGTCGCATATAACTTCCAATATCATTTTGCGGTGGGATTGGTGGCTTAATAAACTTCCCTTTCTTCTTTGACTTCGGTTTCGTCATGGTTCGATACAGAGATGAGTGGAGAAAGATGAGGAAAGACGAACAGGTGGAGAGGGAATTACGGAATCAGACAAGAGGCGAGGTCTCTGGATTCATGGTGTTCTTCCACAATTGATGATGAAGAAGAAAAGGGTTTACGAAATTAGGGTAAGAGAGAACTGGGGAAAGTAGATCTGAAATTTGAAAGTGATTTTGGAGAGGGAGTATATGGGATTTTTCGAAAAATAAGAAAGTGATTTTTGTTATGAAATAACTTATAATTTATAGTATCGAGAAATTTAAATAAGAGTAAAATTTAATACCCGTAGGAAGCAAATAACACTAATATGAGGGAGATAGTTTATTATAAGGAATAAGAAGAAGATGTAATGGTTCTTTGATTATAAACTCTTGTTCTTGTTTATGGTGTACAAAAGAGTGAGATGAGTGATGGTATTTATAGTGAACAACAATACATAAAATAACAAAGATGGTGCTTAATTTGGTAAATGAGTGGGTGATCATAGTGCTTGATGAGTAGATGATCATAGTGCTTAAGTTTGGTAAAGAAGTGGATGATCATTTCAATGCTTAATTTATAACACTCCCCCTTGATCATCCATCTTGTATTACGTGGTGCCTCGTTAAAAACCTAGTCATGGAAAACCCAATGGGAAAAACCGTAGTAAAAGTAAAAAGAGTACAACTACGTAAGCTCCCCCTCAAATGAGTAGTCATAGAACCTTTAGAATGATAGATTTTCATCTCTCAAATTGTAACATTCTCTTTGGTTGTCTATCTTTTGTATGTTCTTTGTTGCCTCGTTAAAACCTTGTCATGGAAAAACCCAATGGGATAAAAAAAAAAACCATGATAAGGAAAAAGAGTACAACCACACTTACTATCATATTTCTTTCCCTGGAAACAATATCTTCAGGATATGCATTCCAATCAACTCTCTTCAGAGAATTAAGCTTAAGAGAATAAACTCTATTCATTTCTATTATGATATCTAGGGCCTTTAGACTTCTTGTCCATAATTCTCTTTTGACTTAGACAATAGTTTATTGGTCTATTTGGATTTCAAACCAAATTTCTTACATATAATCGTATAGAAATTCGTCTCGTACATACGAATTATTCATTTGTAACTATAGAAGTTACTATTATGATTTTCTTTCTTTTCATATGAAATTACATCTTTCAGTAATGAAAAAGATTAATAATTTTCTTAAATAACACTCTTACGTATGGTATTTCAGGACCAAACATATACGAGCGTCTTAAATAAAATACTTTAAGGATCTTTATGATAACATCTCAGTTTTAGATCTCCAGTTTAGAATACATAAAAACAATATAGTATTGTCAAGAGTTTTCTTTCAAAATATAATTTTTCTATAACTCTTCAGGAGTTTTGATTATATTCAAATCATGATTCTATTGATTTATAATCTCTTGATAAATACAAATGGATACATTTGTTAATATTTCATATATCCCATAAAATAGTTTGTTTCAATTCGATCGAATATGCAGAGTTCCCGGGAACATGATTTTGATATCATCAATCCTTCATGGATTATACTTTCAGGGATTAACATTTTTCAAGTGGATTGTTTTATTCAAGTTCTTCCTTTATTACCAGACTATAAGGAACTTGAAACTAGTTGCATCTACCATATGAAATTATGTCTCTTCACAATCAATTTCATATTGATCCTTCTTTGTGTGCAACGGTTCATTTACATCTCACTTGTTTTACACCTTTTAGTGTATGGACTACTGGTCCAAATACTTCTCTATTTCACAAGAAGTTTATATCTTTGTCTATTGCATCTTTCTGATTTGGCCAATCATTTCTTTGTGTACACTTTTCAATAGACTTTCTTTCATGATCCTCTTTCTCATTTATTATATCAACTGCTACTTTGCATGTATAATATCATCGACGTCAATTTTCTTATCGGTTCCATTTTGTTTCATACATGACATAACTTATTGAGATCTCTTCATTTGTCTCAGGTACCTGAATTTTCGTCAGTCATGTTTAATTTCTCTTCTGGAGATCATACAAAACTATATTGCCTCGTTTTGACCATTATCAATATATGCTCCTTTTCATTTACGAGGATTTATCTTGGGAACCAATCTGTCTACCACGCTGCAGGCGTGACTAGCAGTTTGATATTGTTCTTGTAGAACATTTATTTTTATTGGAGCATTTACAGCTGGTATATGTGACTTGATCACTATATTTATATGGGTCGTGTCTGGCAACTGCTTTAGTAAGTTTTGAAATGAATTATCTTTTGGACTTCTATTTCACATTGTGTTTAGCCCGAGGATCAATGATAATTCATTTCAACTTATTTTCTTTTCCAGCTGTTTATTTTCTCCCCCTTATGTTGGAAGTACTAACTCACTTTTAGAATTCATGTATAGCCTTACTTATAGTTTTCGGGGATGGCTCTGGATTCTTAAGTGTCAATAGAGATTTATATCCAACATATATTTCCAACCTCATTTGAAAACACATCTTCATTTGAAGCTCTGTGGCGGAGCAACATCCAACATTCTTAGATGAAAATGATTGGTTTCTGATTCTATACCAATGATGGGGAGAACTAGTGAATATTTATTGGCTTGATGCGATCCAATGTTGCTCAAAATGTTTAGCACTTATCTCAGTGAATGTGCTATAGTCGTTAAAGACTTTAAGAAGTGAATTCACCAATATTATAAAAATGCATAGTGGGTGATCAGTCCACTAACATCTTCGTTATTTATGCCAATATCTTATTTTGGCTGGTGAAAACCATATTACCCTTTTATCTTATGGGTAAGCAACATATGTCAAATCATTCGGAAGAATCTTCTGGTTCTTATATGACTATGCATATGACCTTTAAGTATATATTCGCATTATTAATGAACCAAAATGGTCTAACTGATTCATGCCAAATGTAAACTTCTAGTTTACTATACATTTATCTTCATTATACTAATCTTTGTGTAGTACAATATATAAGAGGCTGTAGATATTTTCTCTAAAATACTTATACTGCTTTGAGAATTATTTCTGATTGAAATGTATATATCATTTCGTTTGCTTATTGTCTCAACATAAGTGTCTCAAAATCTTACGGATTTACTTTGAGAAAAATTCATTAATCTTAGTTTTAGTGTAAACATAATCTTCTGGATGTTTGACTTATCATAAAAAGTGAGATTCTTTAACTCTTCCCCTCGAGATGATAATACTACAGGTTTATCAATCTCGAATGTATCTCATTTTCTTAATCAACAACATATCCTACATGGGTTATGTATTTTTCGTAGATCCTTTTAACTTTTGATACTTATAAAAATACAATACCTTAAGAACTTTAAATTGCATTCTTAAGAACTTTAAATTAAATTTTTATGTGCAGTAATACTATGTATACTTCTGGAGCATCATATATATCCTCTTTTTAAGCATTCTATAAGTTTTTACTACCTTGTATTGTACACACAATAAATTTTCTTTCATCTTCAGATGAATTCATAATTTCTTTTCTTTATTACCATGTTTATTTTCTCAACTTTAAGTGAGAGTATGAGTTCTATAAAGAAACTCTTTGGACCTTGACCTCATTTATGCTCACGTCTAAAACCACTATTTATGAGTTTTTTTAAATGTCATATTCTCTTCAGGAGAATGAATCATAATCAACTAGACGTGATTTATCAATAGATATTTTTCAATATATATGCATCATAAAAAAATTTCTTGAAGAAATTTTACTTTTAAACTTAACATCCAACATAGTTGGCTTTATTTACAGACTTCAGGTCTTGTAATCTTTAAATGCAAAATACAAAATGAGCTTTAGGTAATCACTTCAGGTGATAATACCTTTTTTATATATATTATCTTCCAAAACTTATGGATCTTTTAGAGTCAAGCTTTAAACTTAAAATCCTCAATATAAATGGTAATAAAATCAAAATATTTCAAATATATATAAATATGTATTAACAAAGGTGTCTTATTATATCAGAAAATAAATAAAACTTTCATAGTAATTATTATATAGACTATATTATTACTCTCATGCTTTTTAACAAAGTTTAACCTATCAATCAATTTAATGAACAAATTTATATCACTGCCAACTTCATGCAAATTGATTTATCTAATCAAGTTTGTTAAACTTGTATATAAAGCATAAAAATACTTATCTTATAAACAGAAGTATATCGGCGATGAAAGTTTCAGCTGTTCACGTTTCTGAATTGGCTGATAACTTGTACATATCTTTCCGAGAGAATACACAATCCTGAAAACTTTAAATTTTGCTCATATAAACATGGCCATTACATTAGTAAATATCAACATATAATCCAAATTCTTTTATGATATTAGACCAAAGACTAATCGACCACAAAACTAACCGATTACAAATAATTTCTTTTATGATGTAGACCATGAATCATAAAGTATGTTTCCTTAATACCATTAAACCATGAAGCATATTAAAGTATAATAAGCAAAATTTAATTCATCAAATAACTATTATTCTTACATATAGACAAGCGTTGATATATATATATATCATCGTCTAAAATGACTATATATATATATATATTAGAATTTCGCAATTTTAAAATGAACCATTTATTATGAACTTCATAATTTAAAAACCGTTTACATTAATCATACAAGCAATTACAAGGAGAAGCGATGTAAAGAAAATTAAACCGATAATCATCTTAAATTCACTCGGAGTAAATTCTCCATCGAATAAACCATAAATAGAAACACAAATAAAAATGGCACATAAAAACAAAAGTGCGCGAATCATCTTTCTTGAAAAATCGGAGGAGAGCGATTTTGAAATTTTTGAGAGAAGATGAAATGTTTTGGATGATGAAATGAAGTGAAAATGAGTTGTATTTATAGATGAAAATTACTGTTCATGACCGTTGGAGAAAGGGGAAATTTTTGAAAAAAATTCTTTGTGACCGTTGGGGTTAAATCGAGTGCACCAAAAATTAGTCCGAAAATATCGTATTAAACGGTCAATCAAATCTATAAAATTTCATAAAAGTGAAAAATTATGACAATGAAATATTTATGTTATATGACAATAAATCATGCGACGGCTCAGCCGATCAATGCAGAATAATAAATAAATTATACGGCGGCTCGGCCGACCAATTAATAATAAACAGAATATAAGGCGGCTCAGCCGACCAATAAATAATAAACAGGATATAAGGCGGCTCGGCCGACCAATAAATAATAAACAGGATATAAGGCGGCTCGGCCGACCAATAAATAAATTAAATTACTAGTAAATAATATAGGCGGTATTCCGGCCATTATAACATGATATAAATAATAGTAGAGGCGGTATACCGACCATTATAACAGGGTATAAATGATACAAATAAATTTTACCGAATCGCAGAGTGATCGTGCTGATAACGTGTTATGAAATAACTTATAATTTATAGTATCGAGAAATTTAAATAAGAGTAGAATTTAATACCCGTAGGAAGCAAATAACACTAATATGAGGGAGAAAGTTTATTATAAGGAAGAAGAAGAAGATGTAATGGTTCTTTGATTATAAACTCTTGTTCTTGTTTATGGTGTACAAAAGAGTGAGATGAGTGATGGTATTTATAGTGAACAACAATACATAAAATAACAAAGATGGTGCTTAATTTGGTAAATGAGTGGGTGATCATAGTGTTTGATGAGTAGATGATCATAGTGCTTGAGTTGGTAAAGGAGTGGATGATCATAGTGCTTGAGTTTGGTAAAGAAGTGGATGATCATTTCAATGCTTAATTTATAACAATTTTTAATTTCTTTTTTATATTGTTTAATCACGTAGTTAGAGTTTTGAAAGTGAGTGGTTAATTTGAGGACATGTCGGACATTGCACTTGAAAAAAGTGCGTCTCCAGCGCACTTGTAAGTGACAATGTCTCCGTAAAAATTTTGTTTAGATTTGCCTCTGACCGGCCAGTTGAACCAATAATAAACAAAACTCTGTCGTCTTAAGGACACTCTGAAACCTCCGGTTCTCTCACCGTCTTCTGCTCAATTGCTTACAAGACCTAGTAGTTCCGTAGAAAGTCGAACAGTCATCACTCATGTATACTCTGCTCCTCCATGGAAGAAGGTTGGTGGAGCTACAGAAATGGCGTAACTTGAGAGTTTCAGCGACCCTTCTTCAAAATGCATCATTCTCTTCTCCTTCTGATGTAAGTCCTCGAAATGGTCAGAACTTTACTGTCTCTTCTTACCTGGTTGACTCACTGGGCTTAACTAGGAAACTCGCGGACTCCATCTCAAAGAAGGTCACTTTCGAGGAGAAGGGTCATCCTGATTCAGTCCTCACTCTTCTTAGAACTCATGGCTTCACTGATTCTCAGATCTCCACCATCATTACAGACTACCCACTACTGCTTGTAGCAGATGCTGATGAATCTCTCGCTCCCAAGCTTAAGTTACTACAGAACAGAGGAGCTTCAACCTCTGAGCTCACTGAGGTTCTTTCTAAAGTCCCCAAGATCTTGAGAATCAAAAAGGACAAAGCTTTAGGAAGATACTATGATTTCGTCAAAGAGATTATAGAAGCGGACAAGAGTTCTAAGTTCGAAAGGTTGTGTCTTTCTTTGCCACAGGGTAGTAAACAGGAGAATAAGATAAGGAATGTTTTGGTTTTGAGAGATCTTGGTGTGCCTCAGAGGTTGTTGTTCCCTTTACTCATCTCCAGGTCTGCACATGTTTGTGGTAAAGAAAGGTTTGAAGAGTCTCTCAAGAAGGTTCTTGAGATGGGTTTTGATCCCACGACTCCGAAGTTCGTCAAAGCTTTGCATACTGTTTATGAATTGAGTGATAAAACTATAGGAGAGAAGGTGAATGTGTACAAAAGACTAGGCTTTGGTGTGGGAGACGTGTGGAAGATCTTCAAGAAGCATCCTTCCTTTCTGAAGTTTTCTGAGAAGAATATATCGAACTCTATTGATACGTTTCTAGGCCTAGGATTCAGCAGAGTTGAGCTTGCGGGGATGGTCAAGCGCTTTCCTCAGTGTATTGGGTTATCTGCAGAGACTGTGAAGAAGAAGAATGAGTTTCTGGTGGAGAAGATGAATTGGCCATTGAAGTCTTTGGCTTTGTTCCCTCATGTATTTGGATGTAGCATGGAGAAGAGGATTGTTCCAAGGTGTGAAGTAATCAAAGCTCTAATGTCCAAAGGATTGCTTGGGAGTGAACTTCCTTCAGTATCTTCTGTCTTGGCATGTACTGATCATATGTTTATGAAAAAGTATGTGAGTAAGCATGATGACAAGGTGTTTGTGGACGAGTTAATGGCTATCTTCACCAAAGATGGTGACTTATAGATCAGAAAGCTTGTCAAGGTGTGTGTGTGTTTTTTCTTTTGCATTAACTTTAGATTTGTCTATGGATTTTTTTGTTGCCATTCAAACTGTTGTAATCTTATCAATTGGTGTCAACTAGTTCTTTAAGTTTGGAGCATTGAAACGTGATGCTTTGGTTGATATGATAAAGCAGGAGAACATTTTGTAAGACATTGCTTGGTTTATAGAGAATTTCAATCAAGAACACAAGTGGTTTGGAGCTCTGACATGGATCTTAAATCTTGAGTAAAAAATCTTCATGTTTGAATCCAGATCGATTAGTTTGGACCGTTTGGTAACTTCTTCATATGTACAGAAAGATGGGCATAGGCAAAAAGGGTGTTGAGATGGGATTTGAATCAACCACCTCAAAGTTTGTGGAAGCTCTACGCATTGTTTAGGGATTGAGTGACAATCACAAGAAAATTGAAGAAAAAAGTTGAAAGTCAATAAACGTTTAGACTTCAATGTGGAAAATGTACCCATGAAATTCTATAAATTAAGATTTGATAAATTAGTATACATAAACATGATAGATAAGCATAATATTCTTACTTTTTCATTTTACTATTATTTCAAAATATTCTGGTGTTATTTATAAAGTAGAATTAAAAAAGTAGAATTGAAAAAGCATTTACATTTTCGAATTATATCTTTAATGCACCACTAATATCAAATAATTTAATAAAAATGAAAAACTAAACTTATAAAGTTTAACCAATATATTAAATTGTAAACACATATATTCTTCTTATAATAAAATACTAGTTGATAGTCTGCAGCTTGTGCGGAATAATATGTATATATATTTATCTAATAATTTTAATTATAATGTCTATTTTATTAAATAAATTATTAAATTAAATACATATTTTAATTTAATATTAAATAATAAAATTTCAATAGATCAATATATTAAAATATGCTCTTTTGTTTAATAGGTTTATTTATATGATGTAGATTTTGAATCAAAATCTTTTCTACAGTAAAAATCAAATTAAAAAAAACTTGGATTTAAAATAAAACACTTATTTTATTTGTGGACTGAAAATAAACCTAGTGGTATTGAAGGGATTATAAACAATCACAACTTATAAAATATCAACAAAATAATAGTAGCCAAAAAAACATTATATATTATCTACAATTTAGATTTTAAAAACAGTGAGACAAAAAACATAAAATAATAAATTAAAAAACATTATCTTTGTATTCTTTTAGATTATATTTATATTTTGTTTATTATTTTTAAAATTTTAATGTTATTTAATGTTTTAATCCTAGTTTTTCATGCTTCCATATATATATATATATATATATATATATATATATATATATATGTATATATTTAGTTAGTTTTCGTTTTGTATTTTATGTAATATTTATCACTTAGGTTTTAAATGTATTATTCTGTTAACATTTGTGATTTTAAGGATAAATTCATTATTAACGTAAATTCATTTGTGATTTGATGTTCGTCATGTACAATTACAAATTAATTTATTTTAGATTAGGAATATGATTGTTTAATATTATATATATATAATATTTAACATGAGCATATAATTTATATTTTACAACATAATGATGCTTTACCTTTGATGTTAACTTTAAAATTGTTATAATTTGTATTTGGATCAATATTTCCAATAAAACCAGAGAAATTGGCTATAATATTAGTCATTAAAATTATAAACTAAATATAAAATAAAAGTAATTATGATATAATCTGTAGATATTGTTAATATCTATTGTTAATATCTATTTATTACTTAAATGTTCTAAATACCATGATATGTATATATATTAAAATATATTTTTAAATAATAGTATATATATATATATGGGCAATTCTCTCAAATAATTATTTTAAGTTTTTGTCACAAAATAGCCTTCGAGAAAAAATTACCAAAATAACCCCTTTTTAATCTGAAATTTTAATATTTATTTTTTATTTTTTAAAATTTGAAACTCTATCCCCAAAATCTCACCCCTTAACTCTAAACCCTAAGTTTAGATTAGTTAACCCTAGTGTAAAAATACATTTTTACCCTTTAATGAAGATTATTTTGGTCATTTTCTTCATTGAAGACTATTTTTGTGATAAAAACTTAAAAGGTACTATCTTAAGGAATTTCTCTATATATTACAGAATATGTTAATGTTTATTAATTATTTTAAGTATCATATAAATATATATATATATATTAATCTAAATTTTTAAATAATAATATTAATTATACTAATAACTGATTCTAAAATTATGGAAAAGATGACAAGTAAACAAATTCACTTTTCAAATAATATTATAGATAATTAAAAATATATAAAAAATCTCTATAAATTAATAAAATAGGCGACTCTCAACATTGTTAATTAATATAATTTTTTTGAATATATTTTGACGCAAAGAGATGGCAAAACCTGTTTGACCCAAAAAAAAAAAAAGAGGGCAAAACGTGAAAGTTATAATTCCCTAATTCCCAAAAACGTGAAACATAATGACGATGATATCCGATCTTCCGCAGGATTTGGAAGAGGAGATACTCTCCAGGGTTCCAATAACATCTCTAAGAGCAGTGAGATCCACTTGCAAACATTGGAACGGTTTATTCAAAGATGGGAGCTTTATAAAGAATCATCGTGGCAAGGAGTTCCTAGCGATCAAGAGTAACGGTTCTCAGGTTTGTTTAATGAGTATCAATCTCCATCGAAACCAACCTATAAAGCGAATAGGTAAAACTAAACTAGAGTATACGTCTAGATTCATTCACTGCAACGGCTTATTGTTATTCGTCACCGAGGAAGGCAACATTACTAGGTTGGTGGTATGGAACCCTTACTTAGGTCAAACCAGGCGGGTGGAACCAAGAAGGGTTTACGGCCAAAAGGATGTGTATGGTCTCGGATACGACAACAACAACAACCACAAAATCTTGAGGCTTGTCTATCGTTTTGAGTACAATGTAACGCAAGAACTCTATGATTTAAAGTCTAACTCATGGAAAGTTCACCCATCCCCTTCAGCTATAGTGTATCAGCCGTATACTGGCATTTCAGTGAAAGGAAGTTCTTACTTTTTGACCAAGGAAAAAGGAGAGGAAGTAGTAGGTAATGCATTTTTCTTACTTGGTTTCGATTTTACAAGAGAGGCATTTGGACCGCGTCTGGAACTGCCGTATCTCTCTGATGGCCGTGAAGAATATCCTAAAGTTCTATCAGCTCTTAGAGAAGAGAAGCTTGTGGTATTGCTCCGGCGGCGCGTCTATACACTTGAGATGGAGATATGGATTACAGATAGGGTTGAGCCCAATGCGGTGTCGTGGAACAAGTTTTTAGCCGTGAATATGGCAACAATCACTGGTTTTAAGTATTTGGTTTACGCTCGGAGGGGTTTATTCGTGGACGAGGAGAAGAAAGTGGTAGTGTTTTCTGAAATGACCGCATATGGACCGCACAACAAGACCTTGAGCTGCATCATTCGGGAGGATGGATACTTGAAAAAAGTGGATCTTGGAGAAGAATGTAGCAGTCGTGGCCCTTTTGTCTGCTCTTATTATGCTCCAAGCTTGGTGCAAATTTAACCAATCCAGCAAAAAGGGAAAAAAAGAAACTAGGCTTATAGATTAGTCCAAATGTTTTGTGTACCATAATCTCCTTTTCATTTGTTTTCTTTTTTTTAATCTTCCTTGAACCAGAGAAGACTAGTTCTATACTGAAATTAGGTGATGAACTTATGATTGCTCATGAGACCGTATTTTGAATATAGTATTCAAGTGACATTGTTAACAGATTGAGTGACAAAACAATAGAAGCAAATATCAATGTCTATGAAAGCTTATTAGGCTTTACTGTTGAAGATGTATATGTGACATGTTCGCGAAGTGACCAGTCTCTCTTTCATACTCGGAAAAGAAGATATTGAACTCCACTCAAACATTTATAGACCAAGCAATCCTTCATCTATGCATTGGATTATCTGAAGAGAAGACTGATGAGTTTCTGATGAACAGGATGAATTGGCCACCATAAAGGCTAAGATTGAGAAAATTCTGTAACGGCCACTTTCTGGATACATATCGTTCAAATGACCGTGATAGATGATCATTAAACACTTATTTACCAAGAACGATTTTGTCACTACCTTCACCTCTGAATAAGTGAATCATTCTCATTTTTTATTTGATGGGTATAGAGCTGCAAGCAAAGAATTCAACAGATTCTATGAGCACTCATAGTTTTTTGTTTTTTTTTAACATTATGAGCACTCATAGTTTTGTTTTTCATCTGAAATTTGATTCATGAAACTGACGAACATACAACGTTGAAATTCTAAAGTCAGCAGAAACAACTTCAAATCCCCAAAAACATAGCCCACGGAAGGGAACCACAAACCCAAACAATGGGTCACTTACAAAAACTACCACAATCGCTAGATTAATCATTACACTTGCATCCAAACCTGTAAACAGCCCTTGAGGATGAGAATAGATTTGACTTCTGAGCATTGATCAGCCGGATATCTTGCCGAAAACCGCACAAGAAAGAGAGAAAGTGATGCCATGGCCTTCACAACCTACACAAGACTACACAAGAGAGAAAGTGATGCCATGGCACTCATAGTTTCTTATGGGACTTTTATATTTTGCTCTTATGATTTACGCATTCAATAGATTTATATTTGTTATTATAATTTTCTATGCGGTTTAAAGGTAATCACCACAGTTTATGAGGCTGCAGTGACACAATTTCATAGATTTTATGTCCAAAAATGTTTTTGTTTGAATAAAATTTTAACAGAACATAAATATGTCACATGGAATGAGACATTAAGTTGCCTTAATCTCGACCTACACCTTATAGCTAAATATTCCAAACAACGTTTGCTTTGAAAGTCGGAAACGAACAAACTTTGAGTTGGTTAAGTGTATCCAAAGACGATCCAAAACATATATTTCTACAAATTATTAAATCTAAAGATTTCAACCCCGAACAAAAGGGACAACCTATCTAAATACTTTACAGTTTTTTATAAAACAAAAGAACAACACATCTACTATTAATCTAGTAGTCTCCATTCTCCCCACATTATCACTCATTTTTCTTAACCAAAATTGTCTTTCCTCTCCAAAGAAGACCTCTCAACACATTAAAGGTATGTATCTCTAGATTATTACTTTTCTTTGATTAATTGAAGATTTTTGATATGATGTTTAATTTGAACTAAGATGGTTGACCATTTAGGTTGTGAAAAGATATGACAAGTGAAGCACCAAGTTGGGCGGATCAATGGGGAACCGGAGGGATCGGAGAGATGCCGGAGGAAGATAACACCAAAAGTGCCGGCGGTAAGAAATCCGGCACGACCAAAGCCAAGATTATTGACTTCATAAGTTTCAAGTGGATGAAGAATCTTGTGCACAAGAAGAAGACAAAAGACTCTAATTCTTAAAAATGAAAAGAAAGACAACATTTTCTATGTACCCTTTTCCTTCTGAAGATATCAAAATCTGTCATTGTATTTGTTTATTTTCATGTCGAGTTTCATGTGAATTATGTATGGTGCATCCCACGATTGAATGTTTTTTTGTTTTGTTATATATGACATGGCTCAAAATATTCTTCAAATTAAAATGTTATATTTTCAAAACAGGCAGGCTGCATTTATAACTTTTTTTGTTTTATTCTCTCACAAATTGTATTTTAAAAGGCTCATTATATTTTAACCCAGCTTTTTTAACATATGTAAATGTGAAAAACTCTGAACTACAAAAGGGCCAAATTCAAAACAACATTTACATAAAACTAGCTGAGATTCTGCACCTTATGCGGACTAATACCCAATGAGTTATAAATTTAATGTTATTATTGTATTTGTATAAATTATTAAATTTGATAAAATTATTAAATTAATTTTTTATTCGCTAAGATTTTTATTGGGATTTAACCAAATCTTAATTGATCGTTGTGTGAACTTTATTTTTCTTATTTTTTATGAATGATTCTTCATATTGAAAATCTCAATTTCCATTTCATTGAATACACATATTGACTTTCGGGAAGTTTCTTTCAAAATTGTAGAATGGTGATATTTGTCTATTTTTGTTTGTTTTGACAATAGTTAAGAAGTTTTAGAGTTTTTATGTTAAATTCATAGTTTTAAAATTGAAGTTATATAACCATGATGATACAAGGATTATGAAGACATAAAGGCAGAAACTACTGATAGGTATAAAAGACGAAGTTAATATCGCTATAAGTTATTTGATCAAAAAAAAAATTGATCCAAAAAAAAATATCGCTATAAGTTGTAAGAGAATGAGTCGGGATATTATTTATTATCTTGGTGAAACATAAGTCGGTTCTACGGATTTTTTACTCCACATAAAGATATCAAAATAGATATTTTAAATGGAGATGTTTTTAGTTTTCATGTATATTGTATCAATCAAGATTTTACAATCTCCTTCACCATAATTGATCTGATATTGGATAATTCCAATTAACTTAAGGAGCAAGTTAACTCATTAAAGTGAAATTTGATGGGTTAAGGAAAAATGAAAAGTTATCGAGCTTAGGAATGTTTCCATATTATTTATTAGGAAAAGATGTAGCTTCGCCTTTAGGAAAAGATGTAGCTTCTTCCTATATAAAGAGTTTTCATGGAGAGATCCATCAAGAGAAACACATTGAAAGGTTTAGTTTTGAGAGAGTTTCTAAATCTAATAAGAAGAGAAGTTCTTATAATCTTTGTGTTTGTGCAACTTTAATTGGTATCAGAGCTCCAGGTTTCGAAGGTCGTTTACAAGAGGAGTTGTAACTTCGATCAAAACATGGGAGACGATTCTCAAGCACGTGATAAAGGTCTTGAGATGAAGAAGGACATACGATGTCCGATGCTAACATCGACCAACTACACCGTATGGTCGATGCGAATGAAAGTGATGCTTCGTTTATACGAAGTTTGGGATACGATTGATCCAGGGAGTAACGATGCAAAGAAGAACAATATGGCGATTGCTCTAATCTTTCAATCAGTCCTGGGGGCGCTAATACTTCAGATTGGAGAACATGATACATCGAAGAAGATTTGGGAAGCTATCAAATCCCGTAACCTAGGTGCTGATCGCGTGAGAGAAGCAAGGTTACAAACTCTGATGTCTGAGTTCGACAAACTGAAGATGACAGACACAGACACGGTGGATGACTACGCAGGAAAACTTTCAGGCTTAGCATCGAGAGCAGCCGCGTTAGGAGAGATAATGGAAGCATCGAAGCTGGTAAAGAAGTTTCTGAAGGGACTTTCAAGAACGAAGTTCATTCACATCGTAGCTTCGTTAGAACAAGTGCTGGATCTAAATTCAACGGGATTCGAAGACATTGTTGGGAGATTGAAGGCTTTCGAAGAACGCATCAAAGAAGAAACCCAAGATGAAGGTCAATCGAAGCTCATGTTTGGAAAGAATGATATGCAAGGTAGTGGAAGCAATAACAACTCGCGAGGAAGAGGCATAGGTAGAGGTTATGGTGGAAGAGGAAGAGGACAAGGAAGGTCTAATGTTTCTGATGGTCATAACAAAGGAGGAGAAGCTTCAGACAAGACCAAGAAGGACTACTCTAAGGTTAGATGTTGGCGATGCGACAAGATGGGGCACTTCGTGTCACATTGTCCTACACGACCAAGAGAAGAAGCTAACCTAACGGAAACACAAGAAGCGGATGCATTATATATGCATGAAGTAGTATTCCTCAACGAAGAGAGAGTGTTTCCTAAGAGGTTTGATGAATGCGATGGAAATACGAGTATATGGTACCTTGACAATGGTGCAAGTAACCATATGACAGGTAAGAGAGAGTTCTTCTCAAACCTAGATGATAGCATCAAAGGCAAAGTCAAATTCGGTGATGGATCAAACATCGAGATTGTTGGGAAAGGTTCGATCACGTTCATCGGAAAAACAGGGGAGAGAAGAGCACTCAAAGATATCTACTACATCCCAAGTCTTAAACACAATATCATAAGTCTTGGACAAGCAACCGAGATGTGTTGTGAGGTTAATATGAAAGAAGACTTACTGATGCTGAAAGATCCCCGTGGAAGGCTATTAGTACAAGTCGCAAGGCAACCAAACCGATTGTACAAGACGCCAATGGAGGTTGAATATCCGAAGTGTCTTCAAATACAAGAAACTGATGTTACATGGACGTGGCATGCACGGCTAGGACATGTGAACTTTGGAGTCATGAAGAATATGGTAGACAAAGAGATGGTAGTAGGGATGCCTCAGGTGATACACGAGAAAGATGTGTGCAACGCCTGCTTAGTTGGGAAGCAAACTCGGAAGCCTTTCCTGCCTAAAGCAAAGTATCGAGCATCACACGCATTGGAGTTGGTACATGGTGACTTGTGCGGTCCGATATCACCATCAACGCCAGCAAACAATAGATATGTATTCGTCTTAATTGATGATTACTCAAGATATATGTGGACGATGCTGCTAAGAGAGAAGAGTGAAGCGTTCGATCGGTTCAAAAAGTTCAAGGAGTACGTGGAGAATCAAACGAAGCTACAACTCAAGAATTTTCGCACCGATAGAGGAGGAGAGTTCACATCTTCTGATTTCATTCGTTTTGTGAAGAAAACGGTGTAACTAGACATCTCACCGCATCGTATACACTATCAAGAAACGTGGACGAAGAACCAGGATCATTCAAGCTTCCTCATATTGATGTTACAGAAGAAGGAGATGGTGATGAGCATCAAGATCACCAACACCACGAAGAGCAAAAAAATAATGAAGAGGAAGAAGCTGTAGACGCAGGTGAACAAGAGCAAGTAGCAGAGAACAACGATGCAAACCAAGACCAGCATGTAACATCAAGATATGGTCGTAACATCAGAAAACCAAAGCGGTTCGATGATTACATCCTACTTACTGAATTTGAAGGTGGCAGACTCTTGCTCACCATCGATGGTGAACCAGAAAGTTACATCGAAACTGCAGTGATACAAGCGTGGATCGATGCAATGAAGGCAGAGATCGAATCTATCATCAAAAATAAGATCTGGAAGCTCGTCAAGAAGCCGGCAGGTGTGAAACTGATAGGTTTGAAGTGTATCTATAAGATCAAGAGGAATGCAGATGGAATGGTGATCAAATACAAAGCAAGGCTAGTCGCAAAAGGCTACGTGCAACAACAAGGCATAGACTTCGACGAAGTATTTGCACCAGTTGCTCTAAGAGCTTGGAACATCAAACTCGACCGTGTTCTCAAGGAGATGGAGTTCACGAAGTGCACCAAGGAATCTGCGGTATATCAAAAGAAACAGAAGGCGGAGCTTCTGATCATAGCTATATACATCGATGACTTGTTTGTACAGGGACTTCGCTCAATGTTATCAAGCAATTCAAAGATGATATGTCAAGAATATTTGAGATGTCAGACCTCGAGATGCTTACATACTATCTTGGTATAGAAGTAACGCAAGGAGCTGATGGCATTCACATCAAACAAGAAGGATACGCGCAAGGTATACTTGTCAAGACGAAGATGGAGTCATGTAACTATACTCACGTTCTGATGCACACGAGTTTGAAAGTATCAAAGGCAGAGGAGGAGCCTGAGATTGATGCAACATCGTATCGAAGCACCATAGGATGCTTAAGAGAGAGTCATAGAGAAGCAGTGAAGCATCTATACTCACGTTCTGATGCAACATCGTATCGAAGAAATGCGATGCACCTAGTAACGGTCTATGGAAGTTCATCGAAGTTCTGAAGATCAATATACCTAAGATTCAAGTTGGAATTAAGGGGGAGAATGTTGGATAATTCCAATTAACTTAAGGAGCAAGTTAACTCATTAAAGTGAAGTTTGATGGGTTAAGGAAAAAGGAAAACATATCGAGCTTAGGAATGTTTCCATATTATTATTAGGAAAAGATGTAGCTTCGCCTTTAGGAAAAGATGTAGCTTCTTCCTATATAAAGAGTTCTCATGGAGAGATGTTCCATCAAGAGAAACACATTGAAAGGTTTAGTTTTGAGAGAGTTTCTAAATCTAATAAAAAGAGAAGTTCTTATAATCTATCTTTGTGTTTGTGCAACTTTAATCTGAATCCCATATTCCATGTGTGTTAGTGTCATCAATAAACTTTTAGACTCAACTTCCAGTTATGTGCGTGAGAAACTTGTATTTTTTAACCCCAATAAGGAGGTTGTCTTTCGTAGTTGTGTATTGTCCATCCACCTCTTACAGTCTTGTATCTTTGTTGACATCGAAATTGCATTTAGGAAAGTCCTCAAGAGGGTGTAATGAACGGTTCTCGAGATTTTGATTTGAGGTGTATGTCTATTGTTGATCCTTATAGAGGCTCATTGGTCCAAGTATTGGAATGCTTCTAATCATTTCGTACATCAGCAATTGTGTGTTGTGCATTCAAAAAGAAGAGTTCATTTTAAATAATAATAAATAATATAATATCAAATATTTATGTGGAGTATACATTATAATTATTATAAATTTCAAAAATGTTTATTATTAAAATATATATAAAGAATATAAAGAATATTTATTAAAATTATTAAAAACTATTGATTATCCCTAAATCAAGGAAAAACTAACAAATAAATTAAACTAATTCGTAAATAATATTATAGAAAAAAATGTATTTATATTTTAGTGACATTGAAGAAATAATAGCTCACTTTTAAATAATAATAAATAGGATAATATCAAATATTTATGTGAACTATACATTGTAATTATTACAATTTTTTCAAAACTGTTTATTATTAAAATATATAAGTATTATGAAAAATACTTATTAAAATTATTAAAACTTGATTATTTCTAAATTATGGAGAAACTGAAAAATAAACAAAACTAATTATTAAATAATATTACAGAAAATATATTTATATTTAAATGGCATGCAAGAAAGATAATTCATTTTTAAATAATAATAAATAATATAATATAAAATATTTATGTGGATTATACGTGCCATTATCATAAAAGTATTAGAAGTTTCAATATTGAGTTATACAAATATTAGAAAACTTTTATTAAAATTATTAGGACTGTTAATTATTCCTAAAATCACAAAAAACCTTACAAATAAACAAACTTTAATAATAAATTATATAAATATTATAAAACTATTTATTAAAATTGTTAGGACTATTAATTACTTCTAAAATTATGAAGAATATGATATGACAAGTAAGCAAAATCAGTTCTCAAACGATAATATAGATACTGGAAAGCAATATAAAGAACTTCCCCATAGTCATAAATAGCTTATATACATGAAACACCAAGACTAGATCACCCATAAATAGCTTATATACATGAAACACCAAGACTAGATCACCCAGGACCTCGTAGTCCAGTGGTACTACTTCTTTGGGGAGGCGAGGTCGGCTGTTCGACTCACGTGGAGAGGGAGGCGTGTCCAGGGCCCGTAAAAAGGTACAGACAAAGGCTGGCGCCGGGCTTAGGAAACAAAAACAAAAACAAAAACAAAAAAAGACAAAAAAAAAAACACCAAGACTAAACAAAATATAAACAAAAGCAAAAGTGTTTTCACCACTTTAAGTCATGTAGAGAAGAGAAACCCATCTTCATCTTTGTTCTCAGACTCATCATAGATTGCAGACATCATTGAAGCTACCAAAACATCAAAATGACTTAAAAGATGAAGAACATTCCTGTTAAAAGATTTCAGTTTCAGGTTTTCACAAATTAGAACTTGTTCCTTCCCTCTGTCAGATTGCCTCTATAGTAAGGATACAAGATCAAAAAACGAAGATTACAAAAGATTCACCATGAATCTATCTGAAACCTAACGGAAAAATAAAACCCTTAACGTTGCTCATTGTTCTAGGCATGCCTTATGAACTCTGGTGAAGATAGCCATCAACTCAGCCACAAGCCCCTTGTCATCACGCTTTCTCACATACCTTCTTAAAAACATCTTATCTGTACATGCCAAGACAGAACACACTGAAGGAAGTTCACTCCCAAGCAATCCTTTAGACATGAGAGCTTTGATAACGCTACACCTTGGCACCATCCTCTTCTCCATGCTATATGAAAACACCTGAGGGTGCGAAACCACGGCTTCTAATGACCAATCCATCTCCTCCACCAAAAACTCAGTCTTCTTCTTAACCGTCTCTGCAGAAAACCCAATGCACACAGGATACCTCTTGATCATCATAGCAAACTCACCCTTGCTGAATCCCAGCCCTAGAAACGTCTCAATGGAGCTGGCAATGTTCTGCTCTGAAACGCGTAAGAACTGTGGATTCTTCTTCAACAATGCCACAACCTCTTCATCAGTCAGACCACACTTCTTCAATGTCTCAAAGGTCTGAGTTACCTTCTTCACCGAGAACTTCAGAGAGTTAGGCCATTTCTTGAACATGTCCCACACATCCTCAACAGAAAAGCCTAGCCTTTTATAGACATCTACTTTCTCTTCTACTGTTCTGTCGCTAAGCTGGTAAACAACATGCAGAGCTTGGACAAACTTTGAGGTTGTAGGATCAAACCCTTTCTCAACAACCTTCTTGAGCGATTCTTGAAACCTCTCTTTCCCGCAAACAGGTTGGTAACGAGAGACAAGCAAGTGAAACAACGACCTCTGAGGCACGCCTAACTCTCTCAAAGCCGTTACGTTTCTTATCTTATTCTCAAGATTCCCCTGTAGCAAAGAAGAATGAGACAACACTTGGCACTTGTGTATAACATCTCTGACGAAGTCATAGTAGACACTGAGAGTCTTGTCGCCTCTTTTACCCAAGAGCTTAGGAACCGTGGAGACGATCTCTGTGAACTCGGAGGTTGAAGCTCCTTTCATTGAATGCAAGAACTTAAGCTTGGGAGCGAGGGAGTTCTCAGCGTCTAGTAGAAGCAGTTTGGGGTAGTCTGTGATGATGGTGGAGATCTGAGACTCTGTGAATCCGTAGCTTCTGAAAAGAGTAAGAACTGAATCTGGGTTGATGCCCTGGTCCTCGAAGCTGACTTTCTTTGAGATGGACTCTGCGAGTTTTGTGGTGAAACCCAGAGATTCAATGAGGTAAGTAGAGACTGTAAAGTTTTGACCTTTTCGACTCAGAGTTGTAGCAGAGGAGAATACGAGCTTCTGTAACTCAGTATTAGACCTCTTTACATGGAGTATCAGAGAATACATGATTCTTAAATCTCAAAGAAGAGAAGAAGAAGAAGACTCACACTCAACGTTCAGCACCATCTTCTCCGTTTTAGGACTTGACTCGCCAAAGGTCCCAACTTTGGTCGGAGAAGAGAACCAGAAAGAAACGACTTTTAGGGTTTAAATCTTGGCCGTTCACTATTGGTTCATTAGTTTGTATAGTAACGGAGATGCTCTCAAAAGCTATGAAGAAAATTGCATTCTTCTTTTTGGTAATGCCTCTAGCAGCTTTTGGGTAATGAGCACATCATGTCTGTGTTACAATGATCATCGGCTAAAGTCACTCTTTTTTTTCTAATCTCTAATACCTCTTCCTCCTGCTCTTTTAAATGACATTAGGTGTTATCTTATATTAATCACTTTAGAAATGAACAATCAAAGAAACAAACAAAGATTCTATTAAACAAGATTCAGCCTTTTTCTACTGTTTTATACCTCTCTAACTGATGATTGTTAGGCTACAAAAACAAAGAGAAGGAACACAGGTTGGATCCGAATCTAATTGAGATTACCAAACGGGTTTCAGACATTCATAAACAGTTAGGCATCTAAAGATTCATCGGTTAACATTGCACACTGTTGTATCTGATCAGTGAGTGAAAACACCCTCCTCTCATCACATATACTTGTCAAATATTTTTTTTTTTTATATAAAAGATGCACTTCTATGTTTCCTATAGTAAGCATCAAAAGATCCACAGATGAATCTAAAAAAACAAGCAAGCATTAAAGTTGCTCATTTAGTTGAAACAGGACCTCTGGTGAAAATACCCATCAACTCAGCCACAAGCTGCTCATCAACATCATGCTTCATCACATACCTTTCTAAAAACATGTCAATTGGTACAATACAAGACAGAAGATACTGAAGGGAGTTCACTTCCAAGCAATCCTTTAGTCATGAGAGATTTGATTACATTACACCTTGGTAACATCCTCTTCTCCAGGCTGTTTCCAAGTACTGAAGGGTTTAAAACCAGAGCCTTTATCGGCAAAACCCATCTCCTTCACCAAAAACTCAGTCTTCTTCTTCACCGTCTCAACAGATAACCCAAGGCACTGAGGATGACGCTTGACCGTCATCACAAACTCATCTCTGCTGAAGCCTAGCTCTAGAAATGTCTCAATAGAGTCAGCTATATTCTTCTCCGCGTATCCCAGGAAGATTGGCCACTCCTTGAAGATTGCCCACACGTCCTCCACTGAAAAGCCTAGCCTTTTGTAGACTTCAACTCTTGCTTTTATTGTGTTGTGGCTCAATGCGTAAAGCATGCGCAGAGCTCCAACAAAACTAAGGGTGGTGGTGGTGGGATCGAAACCCATCTCAAGGACCTTCTTGAGTGACTCTTCAAACTTGTCTTTCCCACATACAAACTGTACATGGGATGTTAACAATGAGAACAACAACTTCTGAGGCATCCCTAATTCTCTCAGAACTGATATGTTCCTAATCTTGTTCTCCTGTTTACTACCATGTGACAGCAAAGAAGAAGAAGGAGACAACTTTTGGAACTTGGAACTCTTGTCGGCTTGTACAATCTCTTTGACGAAATCATAGTATCTGCTTAAAGTTTTGTCCTTTTTGGATCCCAATATCTTAGGAACTTTGGAGAGAACCTCAGTGAGCTCAGAGGTTGAAGCTCCTCTTGACTTTAAAAACTGAAGCCTGGGAGAAAGGGATCTCTCAGCATCTGCTATAAGCACTTGTGGATAATCTGTAATGATGGTGGAGATCTGAGAATCTGTGAACCTATGGATTCTAAGAAGGCTCAGAACAGAATCAGGGTTAACCTTGTCGTTAAAGCTGACTTTTCTGGAGATGGACTCCGCGAGTTTTGTGGTGAAACCCAGAGACTCAACGAGGTAATTAGAGACTGTAAAGTTGTGACCTTTTGGACCATCTTGAAGATGAAGACTCACATCTGCAGCAGTAGAGAAGGATTCATTCACTGCGAATCTCAAATGACGCCATTTCTCCAACTCGAAGAACCTTCTTCCGTGGAGTATCAGAGATGACATGACAACGGAGCGCAATGCGATTACCGAAGTGAGCACAAGAGATACAACCAAAAACTTCGAGAAGAACCGAATCCCTTGTTTTAATAATATAGATATATCACTAGTTTTCTAACAGGTTAGGTTCGAACATCTTAGTCTTAGGCATGGGCGTCCTCGGAACAGGATTCGGTTCGGTTGATTCTGTTATGTTCATAAATCTCATTCGAGTTTACTAAGTTTTAGTCGGGTTCGGTTTGATTTCTGGATTCCGTTCAGATCAAATTATAAATAATACTATATTGAGGATATGAATTTTAAGTTTTTAATTATTTATTTTATTAAATGATGTATTTGTAATATTCGTTTATATTATATTCATTAAGTAAATATTTTTTTTTGCATCTTAAACTATTTATTTTTTTACGAATGTGTGATATCATATAAAAATATAAAAAAATGAGTATAGAGTTAATTAGATAATTTTAAAAACATAATTTTTTTTCGTGTGCGATATCATATAAATAATGATCCGCCCAGTTAACAAAAATCATGATTATTTTATGTGTAATTTTTTTTATTTTGACAATTTTCTTAAAACTATATTAAATTTTACATATTTTAATTAGAATATCTTTATCTTTTATTTGAAATGCAACTCAATATTTTTTTAACAATTATAACAAAATATTTTAAAATAATTTTAGAATTTGTTTGAAAAATATGAAAATTACATTTTAAATTAAAATTATCCTAAAATATGATAAGTTTTGATGTAAACGAAAACTCAAATTATGTCAAAAATAATGATATTCAATGATAATAACAATTTTAATTGATTATTTTTAAAAAAATACATTTACAAAAATATTGTTTGAAAGAAAATTCATTTATCTTTCAAATATAAAATGAAAATATTATAATTAAATAATAAAAAATATAAATAAAAACCATAAATTTAGCAAATGACAACTGAGTTATATTATGCTAAAATTTTCCTTCTAACAATTTATCAAATGACAAATGAGTTATGAGCAAATAATACCATATAATTTTTCAAAACATAGCCATTCTTAAATATTTTTTGAATAAATAATTATTTTTAAATTTAATCAACTGAAAATAATATTCGTACAATTGTGTGAGTCAAATTTCTAGTTTTATTGATGCATGTTATATATTAGTGTTGCATGTTTTAGGTAACATTTTAATGATGCACGTTTTTGAAAATCTCCATTATTAAAATTATGCACATAAGGATAACTCATGAGTTTTTTTTGATTAAATGACATTATGTCCAAATTTATTTAAGGATATTTCATTAATGTAACTGAAAAAGACAAACAATAAAATAAGAAGTTTAAATTCATTTAAGCATATTTCATTAATGTAACTGAACAGACAAGTAATAAATAAGGCAATTTTATTCGTTTTAGGATATTTCATAAATGCAACTGAAAAAGACAAGAAAAAAAAAGAGTTTAATTAATGAAGTAAGAACATTTTCAAATGGGTACTTCTCTTTTAATAATATAGATTTTTTAAAAATGCATTTATAAAAATATTGTTTGAAAGAAAATTCATTTATCTTTCAAATATAAAATGAAAATATTATAATTAAATAATAAAAAATATAAATAAAAACCATAAATTTAGCAAATGACAACTGAGTTATATTATGCTAAAATTTTATTTCTAACAATTTATCAAATGACAAATGAGTTATGAGCAAATAATACCATATAATTTTTAGAAACATAGCCATTCTTAAATATTTTTTGAATAAATAATTATTTTTAAATTTAATCAACTGAAAATAATATTTGTACAATTGTGTGAGTCAAATTCTAGTTTTATTGATGCATGTTATATATTAGTGCTGCATATTTTAGGTAACATTTTAATGATGCACGTTTTAAAAATATCCATTATTAAAATTATGCACGTAAGGATAATTCATGAGTTTTTTTTGTTGATTAAATGACATTATGTCCAAATTTATTTAAGGATATTTCATTAAGGTAACTGAAAAATACAAACAATAAAATAGGAAGTTTAAATTCATTTAAGCATATTTCATTAATGTAACTGAAAAGACAAGTAATAAATTAGACAGTTTTATTCGTTTTAGGATATTTCATAAATGCAACTGAAAAAGACAAGCAAAAAAAATATGGAGTTTAATTAATGAAGTAATAACATTTTCAAATGAGTACTTCTCTTTTAATATATAGATGATATCTGAAAAGAATCTCCCAAAAATAATTTTTTTTTAAAACTTTAAAAATTAGCAAAAAAATATCCAAAATATATAAATTATTTATAAATTAAACTAAAACTAACTAAACTATCTAAACTAACTAAAAAATATTCAAAATAATAAATAAAACAAAGAAAAATTCCTTAGGATAGTCCATTGTAGTTTTTTTTTTGTAACATTATTCATTGTAGTTTATTTTCACAAAAATAGCATTCAAAAATAAAAATGACCAAAATAAATTTTATTAAAAGATAAAAAATACAGTTATACTAGTTAACTAGTCTAGATTTAAGATTTAGAGTTAATAGATGAGGTTTTGAGGATAGGATTTCAAATTTTTTTTAACGCTGATTTATTATGATATTACAATTATGAAAAAGATTACATAGACGATCTGACAACCGACAATATTACTTGCCTTATAAGGATCTACGTCTAACTGCATCACATGAGCCGTCCTACGAAAATCACGTCTGACCGAGTTTATTTGCACCATGTTGAAGATCCCTTGTAAGCATTTTTTCCGTAGCATGCATAATTGTTTAATAAATCGCTTTCTCCGTGAATTGAAACATGGACCTGCTGGTATAGAAGCATTAATGAACCCTTAGTCAAACCATTGTTTAATAAACATGGATTTCAAATTTTAAAAAATAAAAAACAAATATTAAAATTTTCAAAATAAAAAGGATTTATTTTGGTCATTTTTCTCTTTGAATGTTATTTTTGTGACAAAAACTTAAAAAAATAGCTATATGAGAGATTAGCCCATAAACAAATTACACCAAAAATATCTAAATTACCTTAATATATACAAAAATATTAATATATTCAACCAATTTTGGATATTTCATATCCTAATTCGAATTTTGGTACGATTGGATTGTACCCGAATCTGAAAATACCAAGCTCTCCCGTTCAAATATTTTTGCATAAAAGATTTGGATGGGAGTGTCGGTTCTTTCGGTTCCGATTAAGGTCGGGACTTTGGTTTGGGGTAAAATGTCTAGGCCTATGTAAACTCTAGTGGTGGTTCATAGTAAAAAGCATATTTACATTGTGATTCAAAACAGAGAAACTAAACCCTTCAGAACTAGCTTCTCCGGTTCCAACAGTAGTAGAATGATGTGGACTATCGATGAAAATGATAATGATTTATAAGTCCTAACGATGTGACATAGGTTTCAAAGTACCATAAGCTCAGAAGATTGTGCTCTCTCAGTAAGTAATATATTGGAAAAAGAGTTTCAAGTTCAACTACAGATTTAAGCATATAGAGAAAACAGATCAGATCCGGATCATATTGAGATTTTAAGAAGCCTAACATTCTTCTCATCTTGTTGTGAGTATGTAATGCATCTTGGTACAGTCTAAATGCCTGAGGATAAAAAAACACAGCCTTTGAAGGCCAATTCATCTTATTCACCAGAAACTCAGTCTTCTTCTTTACCAAACTCTGCAGAATATGGCATTATTGCCTTAGGACTAACAAAAATCAGCTAAAAAAAAATCTAAAGAGCTAATAAGCCTTGAGCTGATATTCATCCTTTCTCACATTTTGCATCACAACATGATCATCAACACAAAGACTTTTAGTACTACCCCAAAATAAACCAGGATCTGACCAAAACCAAGGATCAAGAACCAATTAAACGTTAAGGTCTATGACGCACGAGATCCTCTTAAAATACCCATCAGCTCAGCCACAAGCTCCTCATCATCATCGTGCTTCCCCACATACCTTCTCAAAAACAATTCATCCGTACACGCCAACGCAGACCCCACAGGAGGTGGTTCATCACTTCCCAGCAAACCTTTCTTCATGAGAGCTTTGATCACATTACACCTCGGGACAACCCTCTTCTCCATGCTCAATCCAAGCACAGCGGGGAAAGAAACAACGGCCTGTAACGGCCAATTCATCTTCTTCACCACAAACTCAGTCTTCCTTTTCACCAACTCCGCAGAATAGCTAACACAAAGTGGTAACCGCTTGAAAATCACCGCCACCTCATCTTTACTGAACCCCAGCCCTAGAAACGTATCGACGCAGTTATGCTCCGAAGCACCGATGCACTGCGGAAACTTCTTGAACGCCGAGAGGATCTCTTCCTCCACAAGTCCACACTTGCTGAAAGTCTCAAATGTCTGAGTAATCTTCTTCTCGGAGTTGGTCATAAAAGTAGGCCATTTCTTGAACATCTCCCACACGTCTTCACCACTCAACCCTAACCTTTTGTACACGTTGACCTTCTCTTGTATCGTCTTCTCGCTCATCTGGTAAAGCATGCGGAGAGCTTGCACGAACTTGGAGGTTGTGGGATCAAAACCCATCTCGAGAACCTTCTTGAGAGACTCTTCGAACCTGACTTTCCCATGGACGGTTCCGCTCTGAGAGACGAGCAAAGGGAACAAGAGATCCTGAGGCATGCCTAACTGTCTCAAAGCGAAAACGTTTCTGATTTTGTTGGGACCGTGTGGTAATGGTAAGGAGACTTGGAAGTTGGAGCTCTTGTCGGATTGTATGATCTCTTTGACGAAATCGTAGTATCTGCTTAAAGTTTTGTCCTTTTTGATTCTCAAGATCTTGGGGACTTTGGAAAGGATCTCAGTGAGCTCGGAGGTTGACGCTCCTCTCGACTTTAAGAACTTGAGCTTGGGCTCTAGGGAGCTCTCAGCGTCTAGTGTAAGTAGTCCTGGATAGTTTGTGATGATGCTGGAGATGTGAGAATCTCTGAACCCATAACTTCTAAGAAGACTCAGAACTGATTGAGGATTGCCATTATCCTCGAAGCTGACTTTCTTTGAGATTGATTCTGCGAGTTTTGTGGTGAAACCCAGTGATGTTACGAGGTAAGAAGAGACGGTAAAGTTCTGACCTTTTCGCCCATCTTGAAGGGACGCATCTGCAGCCGCACTTGCAGAGGAAAAAGCAGATGAATATTGAAGAGGGTTCACTGCAAATCGCAAGTTACACCATCTCTTCAGCTCCAGAGACTTTCTTCCGTGGAGAAACAGAGAAAGCATGAGAACGAAATGCCGATAACCTAAACAGAGCAGAAGAGAACGAATCGGCTGCTACGTTTAGAGGAAACCTGCAAAAAACGTTTAATTGGTTCTTGATCCGGTTTAACTCCGGTTTCTATTTAGGAATAGATCGGTTTGGAACCTGCATTACTTTTTGATAAATTTGGCGACATGCCAGTAACAAACAAAAAAATCAACAATATAACCATAATCTTTGTTTAGAAATAACTTATAATTTATAGTATCGAGAAAAGGAAGAAGAAGAAGTAATGGTTCTTTGATTATAAACTCTTGTTCTTGTTTATTGGTGTACAAAAAAGTGAGATGAGTGATGGTATTTATAGTGAACAACAATACATAAAATAACAAAGATGGTGCTTAATTTGGTAAATGAGTGGGTGATCATAGTGTTTGATGAGTATATGATCATAGTGTTTGAGTTGGTAAAGGAGTGGATGATCATAGTGCTTGAGTTTGGTAAAGAAGTGGATGATCATTTCAATGCTTATCTTATAACACTCCCCCTTGATCATCCATCTTGTATTACGTGATGCCTAGCTAAAAACCTAGTCATGGAAAACTCAATGGGAAAAACCGTAGTAAAAGTAAACAGAGTACAACTACGTAAGCTCCCCCTCGAATGAGTAGTCATAGAACCTTTAGAACAATGATAGATTTTCATCTCTCAAATTGTAACATTCTCTTTGGGTGTCTATCTTTTGTGTGTTCTTTGTTGCCTCGTTAAAACCTTGTCATGGAAAAACCCAATGGGATAAAAAAAAAACATGATAAGGAAAAAGAGTACAACCACACTTACTATCATATTTCTTTCCCTGGAAACAATATCTTCAGGATATGCATTCCAATCAACTCTCTTCAGAGAATTGAACTTAAGAGAATAAACTCTATTCATTTCTATTATGATATCTAGAGCCTTTAGACTTCTTGTCCATAATTCTCTTTTGATTTAGACAATAGTTTATTGGTCTATTTGGATTTCAAACCAAATTTCTTACATATAATCGTATAGAGATTCGTCTCGTACATACGAATTATTCATTTGTAACTATAGAAGTTACTATTATGATTTTCTTTCTTTTCATATGAAATTACATCTTTCAGTAATGAAAAAGATTAATAATTTTCTCAAATAACACTCTTACGTATGGTATTTCAGGACCAAACATATACGAGCGTCTTAAATAAAATACTTTAAGGATCTTTATGATAACATCTCAGTTTTAGATCTCCAGTTTAGAATACATAAAAACAATATGGTATTGTCAAGAGTTTTCTTCCAAAACATAATTTTTCTATAACTCTTCAGGAGTTTTGATTATATTCAAATCATGATTCTATTGATTTATAATCTCTTGATAAATACAAATGGATACATTTGTTAACCTTATAATATTTCATATATCCCATAAAATAGTTTGTTTCAATTCGATCGAATATGCAGAGTTCCCGGGAACATGATTTTGATATCATCAATCCTTCATGGATTATACTTTCAGGGATTAACATTTTTCAAGTGGATTGTTTCATTCAAGTTCTTCCTTTATTACCAGACTATAAGGAACTTGAAACTAGTTGCATCTACCACATGAAATTATGTCTCTTCACAATTAATTTCATATTGATCCTTCTTTGTGTGCAACGGTTCATTTACATCTCACTTGTTTTACACCTTTTAGTGTATGGACTACTGGTCCAAATACTTCTCTATTTCACAAGAAGTTTATATCTTTGTCTATTGCATCTTTCTGATTTGGCCAATCATTTCTTTGTGTACACTTTTCAATAGACTTTCTTTCATGATCCTCTTTCTCATTTATTATATCAACTGCTACTTTGCATGTATAATATCATCGACGTCAATTTTCTTATCGGTTCCATTTTGTTTCATACATGACATAACTTATTGAGATCTCTTCATTTGTCTCAGGTACCTGAATTTTCGTCAGTCATGTTTAATTTCTCTTCTGGAGATCATACAAAACTATATTGCCTCGTTTTGACCATTATCAATATATGCTCCTTTTCATTTACGAGGATTTATCTTGGGAACCAATCTGTCTACCACGCTGCAGGCGTGACTAGCAGTTTGATATTGTTCTTGTAGAACATTTATTCTTATTGGAGCATTTACAGCTGGTATATGTGACTTGATCACTATATTTATATGGGTCGTGTCTGGCAACTGCTTTAGTAAGTTTTGAAATGAATTATCTTTTGGACTTCTATTTCACATTGTGTTTAGCCCGAGGATCAATGATAATTCATTTCAACTTATTTTCTTTTCCAGCTGTTTATTTTCTCCCCCTTATGTTGGAAGTACTAACTCACTTTTAGAATTCATGTATAGCCTTACTTATATTTTTCGGGATGGATCTGGA
The DNA here is from genome assembly GCF_020379485.1 of Brassica napus. NCBI lineage: Eukaryota > Viridiplantae > Streptophyta > Magnoliopsida > Brassicales > Brassicaceae > Brassica > Brassica napus. Next base: position 14,712,229 of record NC_063452.1, read on the forward strand.
TTCTTAAGTGTCAATAGAGATTTATATCCAACATATATTTCCAACCTCATTTGAAAACACATCTTCATTTGAAGCTCTGTGGCGGAGCAACATCCAACATTCTTAGATGAAAATGATTGGTTTCTGATCCTATACCAATGATGGGGAGAACTAGTGAATATTTATTGGCTGTTGCGAATCAGTGTTGCTCAAAATGTTTAGCACTTATCTCAGTGAATGTGCTATAGTCGTTAAAGACTTTAAGAAGTGAATTCACCAATATTATAAAAATGCATAATGAGTGATGAGTCCACTAACATCTTCGTTATTTATGCCAATATCTTATTTTGGCTGGTGAAAACCATATTACCCTTTTATCTTATGGGTAAGCAACATATGTCAAATCATTCGGAAGAATCTTCTGGTTCTTATATGACTATGCATATGACCTTTAAGTATATATTCGCATTATTAATGAACCAAAATGGTCTAACTGATTCATGCCAAATGTAAACTTCTAGTTTACTATACATTTATCTTCATTATACTAATCTTTGTGTAGTACAATATATAAGAGGCTGTAGATATTTTCTCTAAAATACTTATACTGCTTTGAGAATTATTTCTGATTGAAATGTATATATCATTTCGTTTGCTTATTGTCTCAACATAAGTGTCTCAAAATCTTACGGATTTACTTTGAGAAAAATTCATTAATCTTAGTTTTAGTGTAAACATAATCTTCTGGATGTTTGACTTATCATAAAAAGTGAGATTCTTTAACTCTTCCCCTCGAGATTATAATACTACAGGTTTATCAATCTCGAATGTATCTCATTTTCTTAATCAACAACATATCCTACATGGGTTATGTATTTTTCGTAGATCCTTTTAACTTTTGATACTTATAAAAATACAATACCTTAAGAACTTTAAATTGCATTCTTAATAACTTTAAATTAAATTTTTATGTGCAGTAATACTATGTATACTTCTGGAGCATCATATATATCCTCTTTTTAAGCATTCTATAAGTTTTTACTACCTTGTATTGTACACACAATAAATTTTCTTTCATCTTCAGATGAATTCATAATTTCTTTTATTTATTACCATGTTTATTTTCTCAACTTTAAGTGAGAGTATGAGTTCTATAAAGAAACTCTTTGGACCTTGACCTCATTTAGGCTCACGTCTAAAACCACTATTTATGAGTTTTTTCAAATGTCATATTCTCTTCAGGAGAATGAATCATAATCAACTAGACGTGATTTATCAATAGATATTTTTCAATATATATGCATCATAAAAAAAATTCTTGAAGAAATTTTACTTTTAAACTTAACATCCAACATAGTTGGCTTTATTTACAGACTTCAGGTCTTGTAATCTTTAAATGCAAAATACAAAATGAGCTTTAGGTAATCACTTCAGGTGATAATACATTTTTTATATATATTATTCTCCAAAACTTATGGATCTTTTAGAGTCAAGCTTTAAACTTAAAATCCTCAATATAAATGGTAATAAAATCAAAATATTTCAATATATATAAATATGTATTAACAAAGGTGTCTTATTATATCAGAAAATAAATAAAACTTTCATAGTAATTATTATATAGACTATATTATTACTCTCATGCTTTTTAACAAAGTTTAACCTATCAATCAATTTAATGAACAAATTTATATCACTGCCAACTTCATGCAAATTGATTTATCTAATCAAGTTTGTTAAACTTGTATATAAAGCATAAAAATACTTATCTTATAAACAGAAGTATATCGGCGATGAAAGTTTCAGCTGTTCACGTTTCTGAATTGGCTGATAACTTGTACATATCTTTCCGAGAGAATACACAATCCTGAAAACTTTAAATTTTGCTCATATAAACATGGCCATTACATTAGTAAATATCAACATATAATCCAAATTCTTTTATGATATTAGACCAAAGACTAATCGACTACAAAACTAACCGATTACAAATAATTTCTTTTATGATGTTAGACCATGAATCATAAAGTATGTTTCCTTAATACCATTAAACCATGAAGCATATTAAAGTATAATAAGCAAAATTTAATTCATCAAATAACTATTATTCTTACATATAGACAAGCGTTGATATATATATATATATATATATATATCATCGTCTAAAATGACTATATATATATATATATTATTTTTTTTTTTAGAATTTCGCAATTTTAAAATGAACCATTTATTATGAACTTCATAATTTAAAAACCGTTTACATTAATCATACAAGCAATAACAAGTAAATATAATGTAAACAAACATAAGGCGATGTTAATGCCAAAATATTCATTAGTGGTTCCTCCAACAAAAATAAAATACATAGCCGAAAAAATATAAATCGCACATAAAATTAAAGCTAAGCGACTCATCTTCATTGCGATTGAAAAACCGAAACATGGCGATTTGAAAATTTTGAGAGGAGACGAAATGTTTTTTGATGAGTGAATGAAGTGAAGAATGAGTTGTATTTATAGATGAAAATACTGTTCATAGCCATTTGAAAAAGAGAAAAAATTTGAAAATTTTTCTTTGTGACCGTTGGGGTTAAATCGAGTGCACTAAAAATCAGTCTGAAAATATCGTATTAAACGATCAATCAAATCTATTAAATTTCATAAAATTTTGATAAAAATAAAAATTATGGTGAATAAATATTTTTTTGTTATGATAATAAATTATGCGACGGCTCAGCCGGTCAATGCAGAATAATAAATAAATTATATGGCGGCTCGGCCGACCAATTAGCAATAAACAAAATATAAGGTGGCTCAGCCGACCAGTTAACAACAAACAGAAAATAAAGGCGGCTCGGCCGTCCAGTTAACAACACACAGAAAATAAAGGCGGCTCGGCCGTCCAGTTAACAATAAATAGAATATAAGGCGGCTCGGCCGACCAATAAATTAATTAAAATATTAATAAATAATATAGGCGGTATTCCGGCCATTATAACATAATATAAATAATAGTACAGGCGGTATACCGACCATTATAGCAGAGTATATATGATACAATAAATTTTACCGAATTGCAGAACGATCGTGCTGATAACGTGTTAAGAAATAACTTATAATTTATAGTATCGAGAAATTTAAATAAGAGTAGAATTTGATACCCGTAGGAAGCAAATAACACTAGTATAAGGGAGATAGTTTATTATAAGGAAGAAGAAAAAGAAGTAATGGTTCTTTGATTATAAACTCTTGTTCTTGTTTATTGGTGTACAAAAGAGTGAGATGAGTGATGGTATTTATAGTGAACAACAATACATAAAATAACAAAGATGGTGCTTAATTTGGTAAATGAGTGGGTGATCATAGTGTTTGATGAGTAGATGATCATAGTGCTTGAGTTGGTAAAGGAGTGGATGATCATAGTGCTTGAGTTTGGTAAAGAAGTGGATGATCATTTCAATGCTTATCTTATAACAGCCTTCATTTTTTTTTTTGTCATCTGTAGATTATATTAAACACATAAACAACAGTTCTTACAAACCAGAGCCGGCAAGGAATACATTCCTTCCAGAGCCATAAGCCGGCGGGACTAAACAAAGCCCCACAGAACCAAGAAAGAAACTGAAATTTATTACATAAACTTTAAAGAAAGAATGAGTAAGAGTCTTAAAAACTTCTAGTGCTCACACATAATCGTCAAGAATAGAAGCTAGCTGGAGCCGGATGCTAGAATAAATGAAAAAGCATTGGATGTCAAATTTATTTGGGATGAGAGCAAGGCTTGAGGACCAACACCTGAGGACTCTCCAGCAACCGTCACTTAAAAGCAAGCTTCAACCTAAAGAAGCCACAAGAAAACGGATCTCCACCCGAGCAATCAACGAAGAAACTAGGATGACAATCATCAGCTCAATGACCCCACGCGAAAGAGTATAAGCTCCAAAGTCCCTTGCCATAAAATCCGGATAAACCCGTCGGTTAAATATCAAAGAACATCACATCCACACAGCACCGAAGCTTCGCAATGACCACACTAAACAATCAAACTCAAGGGTCAAAAGAGGCCACCGTATCGAGGACAAGCCCTGATATCTTGCATATTTCCATTGTTTTATCCATTCACCCATGTGCATTTTGATCATATAGACTAGGATTTAGCCAGGTTTAGGTTGCATTTTGCATACATGAGTCTTTATCAGGTATTGGAGTACCACATGGAGTTCTTGGAGACATTTAGGTGCATTTGGAGCTCAAAATAGGTGATAAAGGTGATCATTGGACGAGCAGTGCATGGGAGCGACCTCACCGGAGCGACACCGTGAAGTCGCTGTGACACCCCTTCAGAGCGACTTGGCCAGAGCGACACCCTAGGTCGCTCACGCTTTTATCTCTTGGAGATACAAAAATGGACCCGGAGCGACGTCCCTAGAGCGACTACCCCAAGTCGCTCCTGAAGCCCGGAGTGATGTGTGGGAGCGACTAACCGAGGTCGCTGCGCATCATTTCTTTGGTCGAACTTATGTTTTATCAAGGGCCTTTTGGTCATTTTATTATGCACGTTTTACACTTTCTAAACCTATGGTTAAGTATCTTTTGTAAGCCATCAGGGGCATAATATCTTTTATCAAAAGAAAACCACCAAAAACCTCTTGGAAAGTTCATCTCTTTGAATCAATTGATCATTTTGTTATTGAAATTCTGTTGTTTTCATATCTAGTATCTGTATTTCTCTACATGATTAATCTGAAATCCAATATGGGTTTAAGAGGAATCATGAAGAGTAGTGAGTAATTCATTCTTGAATTCATGGGTTAGGGAGATTAAGGGTGATTAGGCTAGATCTAGGATGTTATAGTGTAGATCCTTCTTATTCCTTGCTAGTAGAGTATTCAGAATACATCTTCTGAATTGACCTCTCAAAAGTTGATCTTTAGGCATTTTCCACCCACAAGGTGTTTGATGAAATGCCTGAGACAACTCTCCTAAGCTTTTAACATACTTTACCAAAGACATTTGTTGTTAAAGGTGTTAAGATAGCCAATAGACTTGTTAGTAATGATTGCTTTCATATTATTCAACCAAAGACATTTGATGTTTGAAATATGTTAGTAAATGAACATTCATCTAGACATAGAGTTTGTTTAAGATTGTGTCTAAGCTTAAGGTTGATAGTTTGATTGATCATTTGCCATCCTTAGTTTGAAACTTGATCACCCAAGGTCTAATTCCTATACCCATGAGTTCTCTTTTATCATAACCAAAGAAAGTCACTTCTTTTATTGTTTTATTGTTATGTTATTGCATTCTATTATTAGTAGTAGTTTAAAACCATCCAAATTATCGGTTGCATTTAGATTAAGTACGTACTTGCATTCTCGGTGCTTTGAAATCCCTTAGAATTGGTTTGACAATCCTATTCCAACAACCAACAGAGTGGTTATCAGCCTCGGAACAACCAGCAAGGCAGCCATCAGCCTCAACAAAACCCTCCTCCTGGTTTCAACAACAAAGGACACCATTCTTCCCAACAACAAGCTAATCCTTCTACCTCTACTCCTCAAGTCAGCAGAATTGATGCCCTACTGAAACAAATCTTGGAGTCTCAGACAAGAAGTGAGAAGCATGTTGGTTATGAGTTGAAGAACCTTCACTCAAAGATTGATGGAAGCTACAATGAGCTCAACAACAAGTTCAAAACCTTGGAGAACCAATTTTCTGCCATGAACACTCAACAAAATCGCCAACAAGGTTCTTTAACTGGAAAATCTGAGCAAAACCCCAAGGAGACCATGAAAGCTATCACCCTCAGGAGTGGTAAGGAGTTACCTCAGAGAGCTCTCACCAAGGATGCTGACAAAACAAGGTGAGGGGGTTGCCATCAACATAGATGATGAAGTGGTGATTGTTGATGAGAAAATCAATGATGAAATCTTGGAGAAGATTGTGGAAGCCAAAAGTAAATGAAAGGTTGGGGAAGAGAAGAAAACAGTGAAAGATGGTGAAGTTGTTGCTCCAACAAGTGAGAATTCTTTTGTTCCTCCTCCCTATGAACCCAAACTTCCATTTCCTGGTAGATTCAAGAGGCAGCTGCTAGAGAAGTACAAAGCTCTATTTGAGAAGCAAATGAGTGAATTTCAAGTCACAATGCTCATCATTGATGCTTTCATGCTGATTCTTCAATATAGCAAGTTCCTGAAAGATGTTGTAGCTACAAAGAAGAAAGAGATGGAGGGCATGATGATTCTCACTCATGAGTGTAGTGCCATCATCCAGAGGCTTGTTGTTCCAAAGAAGCTAGAAGATCCATGATGCTTCACATTACCTTGTGCTCTTGGACCTGTGGTATTTGACATATGTCTCTGCGATTTGGGAGCTAGTGTCAGCTTGATGCATTTATCTGTTGCTAAGAAGCTTGGTTTCACTCAGTACAAGAAGTGTAGACTGTCTCTGGTATTGGTTGATCGTTCAGTGAAGTACCCTGTGGGTATATTGGAGGACCTCCCCGTTATGGTTGGAAACTATGAGATCCCTACAGACTGTGGTGCTTGAGATGGGTGAGGAAGCTGCAGATCCTTTAATCCTTGGAAGGTCTTTCTTAGCTACAGCAGGAGCAATTGTTAATATGAAAGAGGGCAAGATTGATCTCCACTTGAGTAAAGGGAATGTTCTTCACTTTGACATCAAGGAGGTAATGAAGAAACCAACAGTTCAAGGGCAAGTTTTCTACATTGAAGAGATGGACACCCTTGCTGATGAGCTCCTTGAAGAGTTGTCACTGGAAGACCCTCTACAGCATGCTTTGACGATAGAGAGAGAAGCTGAAGTGATTGAGAACCTGTAGAGTGCTACCTATGGGATGATGCTGGATTCACACAGAGGGTTTGTTAGTAAGGATCAGTACGAGGAGCTTCCACAAGTGGTTCATCAAGAAGCCTCAGTCACTCAACAAGAGGACACCCAGCAAGATGACTGGAGCGAGCATAAGGCGCCTAAAGTGGAGCTTAAACCTCTCCCCCATAGTGTAAGGTATGCATTCCTTGGTCCTAATGAAAATCATCATGTCATTGTGAGTAGTGAACTTACTGAAACTGAGCTATCTGAACTTTTGAAAACACTTAAATGATTTAGAAAAGCAATAGGTTACTCACTTGATGACATCAAAGGAATATCACCCTCTTTGTGCATGCATAGGATACATCTTGAGGATGAATCAATGACTTCTATCGAGCATCAAAGAAGGTTAAATCCCAACCTGAAGGATGTTGTAAAGAAAGAGATTCTTAAACTCTTAGATGCTGGTGTTATTTACCCTATTTCAGATTCTAAATGGGTATCTCATGTGCATGTTGTACCAAAGAAAGGTGGTATCACTGTGATTAAAAATGACAAGGATAAATTGATACCAACAAGAACCATCACAGGTCATAGAATGTACATTGACTACCGAAAACTAAACTCTGCATCTAGAAATTATCATTTCCCATTACCATTTATTGATCAGATGTTTGAGAGACTTGCAAATTACCCATTCTATTGCTTTCTTGATGTTATTCAGGGTTTTTCCAAATCTCCATACATCCCAATGATCAAAAGAAAATGACATTCACATGTCCTTATGGTACCTTCGCATATCGAAGAATGTCATTTGGTCTATGTAATGCTCCAGCCACCTTTCAAAGGTGCATGAGGTCAACTTTCTCTGATCTAATTGAGGATGTTGTGGAGGTGTTTATGGATGATTTCTCTGTCTACGGATCTTCGTTTTCTGCTTGATTGTCAAATTTGTGCAGGGTCCTACAGAGATGTGAAGACACCAACCTTGTGCTGAATTCGGAGAAGTGTCACTTCATGGTTAAGGAATGGATTGTGCTGGGACACAAGATTTCAGAGAAGGGGATTGAGGTGGATAAGGCCAAAATCGATGTTATGGTTGGTTTGCCCCCACCAAAGACAGTGAAAGACATCCGAAGTTTTCTTGGTCATGTTGGGTTCTACAAAAGATTCATCAAGGACTTCTCCATGATCACTAGATCGTTGACCTGGCTGCTGTGCAAGGAAGCCACTTTCAGCTTTGATGTGGAATGTCTACAAGACTTCAAGAAGCTGAAAGGTGAACTCATCAGTGCTCTGATTGTCCAGCCACCTGATTAAGATCTCCCCTTTGAGATCATTTGTGATGCTAGTGACTATGCTGTGGGAACTGTTTTGGGGCAGAAGAAAGATGGCAAGACCCATGTGATCTACTACGCGAGCCAAACCCTCAATGATGCTCAGATGAGGTATGCCACAACAGAGAAGGAGATGCTGGCCATTGTCTTTGCCTTTGAGAAGTTCAGAAGCTACTTGGTTGGATCTAAAGTCATTGTCTACACAGATCATGCTGCCTTGAGGCACCTTTTGGCCAAGAAGGATGCAAAACCCAGGCTCTTGAGATGGATCCTTTTGCTTCAAGAGTTTGATTTAGAGATCAAAGACAAGCCAGGAGTTGAGAATGGTGTGGCTGATCACTTGTCCAGGTTGAGGGTGGAGTCTGGCATTCCTATTGACAAAGGACTTCCTGAGGAGCAGATCATGGCTATTGAAGCAGTGATAGCAGTTTGTGAGACTGGTAGAAAGCTTGAAGAAGTCAAGGCAACAGAAAAGAAGGAACCTTGGTATGCTGATTTGGTGAACTACCTAGCCACAGGAAAAGAACCTTTGAATCTTGTGGGCTATGCCAAGAAGAAGTTCTACAAGGATGTGAAGAGATATTATTGGGATGAGCCCTACCTCTACATTCTCTGCAAGGATCAACTTTATAGAAGAGTGGTTGCTAACGAGGAGATTGATGGGATCCTTACACAATGTCATGGATCATCCTATGGAGGCCACTTTGCTACCTTCAAGACTGTTGCAAAGGTGTTACAAGCCGGATTCTGGTGTCCACATATGTTCAAGGATACACAAGACTTTGTCTCAAAGTATGATTCATTCCAAAGAAGAGGAAACATCACCAAAAGGAATGAGATGCCTCAAAATCCAATCCTTGAAGTTGAGGTGTTTGATGTGTGGGGTATTGACTTCATGGGACCATTTCAATCATCCTTTGGCAACAAATACATCATTGTAGCTGTTGATTATGTCTCCAAATGGGTGGAAGCTATTGCAAGCCCCACCAATGATGCTAGAGTTGTAACCAAGATGTTCAGAAGCATCATCTTTCCAGGTTTGGAGTTCTAAGAGTTGTGATCAGTGATGGAGGCTCTCATTTCATCAACAAACTGCTTAAGGGACTTCTCAAGAAGAACAGCGTAAAGCACAAGGTAGCAACTCCTTATCATCCTCAAACAAGTGGTCAAGCTGAGATTTCTAACAGAGAGATCAAGTCCATTTTGGAGAAGATTGTGGGGATTACAAAGAAGGATTGATCCATTAAGCTTGATGATGCACTTTGGGCTTATAGGACAGCTTACAAGACACCTCTGGGGACCACACCTTTCAACCTAGTGTACGGGAAAGCTTGTCATCTGCTAGTGGAGCTTGAATACAAGGCACTATGGGCAGTAAAGTTGCTGAACTTTGACATCAAGAGTGCCAAGGAGAAAATATTTCTTCAGCTACATGAGCTTGATGAGATAAGAATTGATGCTTTTGAAAACTCAAGGATCTACAAGGAAAAGACTAAAGCTTTCCATGACAAGAATATCCTGAAGAGAGAGTTTAAAGAAGGAGATCAAGTTCTTCTCTACAACTCTTGGCTGAAGTTGTTTCCAGGAAAGCTTAAGTCAAGGTGGTCCGGTCCTTTCATGGTCAAAGAGGTTAGGCCATATGGGGCAATAGTTTTGTGGAGTACTGATGGAAGAGACTTTACAGTCAATGGGCAAAGGGTTAAGCTCTACATGGCTACTGCACCAGAGAAAGATGGGGTTTCAACTCCACTTTCTGATCCTACCCCGACCTAATCTAAAAGGAGGCAAAGTCAAGCTAGAGACTTAAAACAAGCTCACTTGAGAGGAAGTCTCATGTATATCCTTGTACATATTGCATTAATATTTTTTCATTATATTTTCTTTAAAAAAAAAAAAAGGGAGAATTGAAGTTGTGCGCAGGTGCTCGATTGATTCGGATTGATCAAAGAATCATGTGTGGGAGCGAGGGCCTGGAGCGAGGATGAAAGGTCGCTCCATCTGGGAGCGACGTCACCACAGCGACAGCCCGAATTCGCTCGTGTTTTGACGTTTGGATGCTCGAAAACGCTCTCGGAGCGACCTCACGAAGTCGCTCCGGTCCAGAGCGACATTATCACAGCGACACCTCGAGATCGCTCGTGTTTGTGACGTTTTGGAACGCGAAAAATGGGCCGGGAGCAACGTCCCCAGAGCGACACCCTCAGGTCGCTCCACGGCCAGTTCGGGTAAGTATTATTCGCCCTAAACCCGGTTTAATTCAAGTTAACCGATCTCCAAACGACCCAAACCGAACCGGACGACCCTAATCCTACCCCACAACCCTCGACTTCATCTCCCTCACCTTCCCCTCCTCTCACAAACACTCATACTCTCTCAAACTCACCCACACCAAAAATCCCATAACTCTCTCAACTCTCAACCAAATCACCTAGTTCTTGTTCCTAAATCCAAGCTTTCGCCCCTGTAGTCTATTCACTACCACCCATTCACCATTTCCTTTCATCCAAAGCAAGGTATTGAGTTTTAAAATTCAATTTCGTAGGTCCATGAACCCTAGATTTTCAAAATCGAAATTTGGTCCTTTTCTTGCTTGATTACTGTGAAATAGACTAGGGAAAGCTTATATATCAAGTTGGGTTGATGAATCAATGGTGAAATTGAGTTTAATTTGAACTTTGACAAAATTAGGGTTCATGGATTTGGGGGTTTTCAAAATTGACCCCAATTGAGTGTGCTAGTGGGTAAGTTAGTATGTTAAGGTGTTGAAAGGTTTGATTAAAGAATTCTCTCATTCTAGAACCACTTTGACTATTGAATTTTACTTGTCTTGTAATTTTCACATTTTTAAAAGATTGAGAAGTGTGATTCTTTACTCTTAGCTTGACTGCTTAGTGACTAATGTGTGAAATAGTTGTATTGAGTTAACTTGAGTTTAAATTGCTATTCATTTGTTGAGTTTACTCTTGCAATTTTCATTTGCAAAGTTCATCCACTTATCCCTTTCCAAGTTTTGAATTTTTCAGGTACCAATGGTTAAGAAAACTAAGGGAAAGTCGGATTCTGAGAAGCAAGAAGCTGAGAGACAAGAATCTGCATTGAGAAGGAAAGCTTTATCCTCGGAGCAGACTGGCTCTGGGACACAGAGGACTTCTTGACAGCAAACCTCGGCTGCAAAAAAGGCAAAAGAGCAGGAGAAGAGGGCAGGAAAAAGTGTAGCAGTTGCCACAGACGAGGAGAGTGGCGATGAAAGTGCGGATGAGCAGACTCCTACAAAGAGGGCCAAGATGTCAAAAGGGAAGGAGGTTGTTGTTGATAGAGACAAGTCGAAAACTCCATCTGTGGAAGAGCTGTATCATCATTTGCTGAATGGGGTGACTTGAACTCCAACCAGATTCGCCGACCTTGATTTGCTGAAGGAGTTGGGTCTTGATTCTGATATTGAGGCAATGCTGGAACACCTGAAGATGCCCAAACTCCTCACCATGGCCTACCCTGTCTACAGGGATGTCTCCTGTCAGTTTTTGTCTTCCCTTGAGGTCACTTACCATGACGCTTCGCACTTGAGGCAAGGATGGGGCAAAATCAGGTTCAAGGTCAATGGGAGATACTACAACATGAACTTCAAAGACATTGGGAGAGTCATGAGTTTCCAAGACTTGGTAGACTACTCCCTTCCCAAGTGTGAAAACCTCCCCACCGAGCTTTGGAAGTTGATCACTGGAAACAAGCACTCTACCGGGGCTGACAAGAACTCACATATCCGGCACCCGTCTGTACGCTACCTCCATAGGATGCTCGTCCATGCATTCTACCCACGGAAGCAAGCTGGTAATGTCACCGAGGAAGACATGCGACTGCTCTGCCCGACTATCCACCCCTACGCCCCCCCTGGAGTGTTTCCCCTTCCAAGCACCGACATTTATGCTACCTTCGGGATGGTCAGCTTCTTCGTGAATCGTCTCGAGCACTACAGAGACTGGGCATTGGTACACCTCTGATTCGCGCCCAAAGGTTGGGATAGGCGGGATGATCACACCACTGCTCCAATTTCTGAATGTTCCCTTGGGAAAGGACGCAGCAGGGCCTAAGTTCATTGATGGCACTTACTTGAGGATTGCCACCTATTTCAGTGGGATGTATGGGAAGGACTACGTCTACCACTACTACTTGAAGGGCAAGCCGGTCGAAATGGTTCTTCCAAACCAGAACCTGACGAGCTTAGAGAGACCTGGAGCTATCAGCTTCAACATATCCTAGGAAGACTTTCTTGGAGAACACGGGTCTCTCGGTCTCATTGCTCCACCAAGGAAAAGGAGTGTTCCGACGAGACATGACAAACCTCCTCGGGAAGCATCTGTACCCGTCTATGGACCTCCACGGTACTACTTCAAGCCACATGATGGGGTTCTTCGTCCTGGTACGTTTCGTGATGCTCATGAGCATATTGGTCCACTTCAGAGATGGAACAAGGCACAAGACAGGACAATAGAAAAGCTGAAGGAGAAGTGCAAGGTGCTGAGCAAGAAGGTGAAGAAGCAAGCAAAGACTTCAGCCACGTTCATGAAGAAAGTGGCCGATGTCTTGACCAGAGGAGAAATAGCTGGATGTAGCTCAGCGGACTTTGCCTTCGCGAACACGTCAGTACCCCAGCCCCCACCTCAGCCTACTGATCTTGGTTTCCCCCTCACTGATAGACAGCTCCAGCAAAAATGGAGGAACCCACCAATTCAACCCTCCACCTCAGGAAACAAGTATCCATCCCTAGCCTCTTCAGATAGTGAGGTTGAGATTGACGAGGTTCAGAGCCAACAACGGTATGGAGACTACAGATCAGCACCTGGGGGTTACTACACCACGTTCCCACCAGACGACAACGATGCTGGGGCCTCTGCCCCTACTCACTATCCTTGAAGGTACTTCACTATTTTTCCTTGTATATACCATCTCATTTTTGCATATTAGCTTTCTCTTGTGAGAATCTCTCTCTACTTGACTACACAGAGACTGTGTCATTTAAGTTTGGGGGAGGTACCAAGTATTTGACCATGTTTGCTTTGATGATTTTGCATTTGAGTCTTGCATACATACATTTTTGCATATATAAAAAAAAGAAAAGAAAAAAAAACCATATAGATTACATCACTTGCACTTTTAGGAGAGTCTAGAGCATATAGGTTGCATTCACTTGCATTGGGAGCAATGATTTAAAATGCCTCGTAAAGAACATTACCTCGCGCTTGAATAGCTATTGCATCTCTCAAAAAAGCCTTGTATGTTTCGAGCCTTAAAAACTCTTCGTGAATCTCATTAATTGTTGAAACTCAATCTTTGAAGCCAACTACAACCTTATTTGAACTGAACGAACTTAATGCTTCTTGCTCATGGTCCCTTGTGTACTGAATCATGGCTAAACACACTTGAGTTGTCACATCCTTTAAACCAATCTTTTTGACAAACTCTAGTGGTAGACCACTCCCAAAACTCTTCCTTCTTTTTAAGCTTTCATTGTTTGATGAGTGAAGCCTTTCTCGGAAAGTCTTACATGTGCATAATGTTGAGAGTATCGGGAACGACAATGCTTGATCTTCATTCTTGCTAGATTAGACACTCTATTCTCTAGCTATAGGTGGGGGGTGAGTGTTGTGGTTATGATTTGGGAGCAATGAAAAAAAAATTGAAAGAAAAGAATAGACTCTTTGTGTTTAAGTGAATTGTCTTATTGGGATAAGTAGAGAAGTCTTTAGCTTGAGTTATAAAAAGTCTTGGCCCCCACCTAAAAAAAAGAGAAGGATATAAAAATAAGAAAAAAAGAAAATAAAAAAGAAAAAAAAGAAAAAAAGCGGCTAGCAAAGTTGTTAGGAGCTAAGAAATATTTTGAGGTTGTGGAAAATCCCTTGTAGATTTCAAAGAGAAAGAGTTAAAGTTTTTAGGATCTTTTGGTGAGAGACGTGACTTGGGTTTGATATTGGGAAATGTTTGTGTAATTTGTATGTTTGGGAAAAGGGTAGAACAATGGAGATTGAGCATTGTATGCATGAGTTGATCTCTTTTTTAGATATATTATGTGCAATGTCAAGGCTACTTGTTTCGAGAGTAAACCACCTTAAAGATCATATATCTTGAATCTCTTGACTCACTTGAATAAAAAGCCTTCTCTTACCTAACCAAAGGATTTGGACCAATTAACTATTTGCAAGAATTCACCTAATGTTTTATGCTTCATGAATGTGAGAGTTGGTTGATTTGAATATGTGGATGCTTGATGATGAGTGTAAGGGCAAAAGGAGTTGAGATAGGCCTAGAGAAGCTAGAGTGTAATAAGAGAGTGTGCTCATGTTGGATTAGATGTTGAATTGAGTGCTAGTTGTGTTTCTTTTGGCTATGAGCTTCCACCTTCAAACCTCTCTCCCTATGAGTTCTAGAAAGTTCACTTGTGGACAAGTAAAAGAACAAGTTTGGGGGAGTTGATATCTTGCATATTTCCATTGTTTTATCCATTCACCCATGTGCATTTTGATCATAGAGACTAGGATTTAGCCAGGTTTAGGTTGCATTTTGCATACATGAATCTTTATCAGGTATTGGAGTACCATATGGAGTTCTTGGAGACATTTGGGTGCATTTGGAGCTCAAAAGAGGTGATAAAAGTGATCATTGGACGAGCAGTGCATGGGAGCGACCTCACCGGAGCGACACCGTGAAGTCGCTGTGACACCCCTCCAGAGCGACACCCTAGGTCGCTCGCGTTTTTATCTCTTGGAGATGCAAAAATGGACCCGGAGCGACGTCCTAGAGCGACTACCCCAAGTCGCTCCCGAAGCCCGGAGCGATGTGTGGGAGCGACTACCCGAGGTCGCTGCGCGTTGTTTCTTTGGTCGAACTTATGTTTTATCAAGGGCCTTTTGTTCATTTTATTATGCACGTTTTATACTTTCTAAACCTATGTTTAAGTATCTTTTGTAAGCCATCAGGGGCAGAATATTTTTTATCAAAAGAAAATCACCAAAAACCTCTTGGAAAGTTCATCTCTTTGAATCAATTGATCATTTTGTTATTGAAATTCTGTTGTTTTCATATCTATTATCTTTGAATCAATATGGGTTTAAGAGGAATCATGAACAGTAGTGAGTAATCCATTCTTGAATTCATGGGTTAGGGAGATTAAGGGTGATTATGCTAGATCTAGGATGTTATAGTGTAGATCCTTCTTATTCCTTGCTAGTAGAGTATTCATAATGCATCTTCTGAATTGGCATCTCAAAAGTTGATCTTTAGGCATTTTCCACCCACAAGGTGTT
Organism: Brassica napus; assembly: GCF_020379485.1. Taxonomy (NCBI): domain Eukaryota; kingdom Viridiplantae; phylum Streptophyta; class Magnoliopsida; order Brassicales; family Brassicaceae; genus Brassica; species Brassica napus. The sequence goes on from NC_063452.1 coordinate 14,727,676, forward strand.
TGATGAAATGTCTGAGACAACTCTCCTAAGCTTTTAACATACTTTACCAAAGACATTTGTTGTTAAAGGTGTTAAGATAGACAATAGACTTGTTAGTAATGATTGCTTTCATATTATTCAACCAAAGACATTTGATATTTGAAATATGTTAGTAAATGAACATTCATCTAGACATAGAGTTTGTTTAAGATTGTGTCTAAGCTTAAGGTTGATAGTTTGTTTGATCATTTGCCATCCTTAGTTCGAAACTTGATCACCCAAGGTCTAATTCCTATACCCATGAGTTCTCCTATATCATAATCAAAGAAAGTCACTTCTTTTAATGTTTTATTGTTCTGTTATTGCATTCTATTATTAGTAGTAGTTTAAAACCATCCAAATTATCAGTTGCACTTAGATTAAGTACGTACTTGCATTCTCAATGCTTTGAAATCCCTTAGAATTGGTTCGACAATCTTTTATACTACATCATTTGTTTTAGGAGCCTTGGAAACTCTTAACATCAAGCCCCAGTATGAACACACTCCATAGCTAAAAGCCCTCATCAAGGACTCTTCAAACACAGCCATAAACCACTCTTTCACCAGAAATTCAAAGAACTCTGAACTCTATCCAAGACCAGACCTTCAATACCAACTGCCAAAGGAAATAGAAAATAAGATCGAGCATCCATAACCACCATTGACCTGCCTAAGACACGTCTCTCTAAATCCGACGGAAGAAGTAACAACCCACATCAGAGCCGACTTAGTCCTGCACCGCGCACCAGAAAACAGATTCGGAGCTAGAGAGACAACCCAAACAAGTTGATACAATGATGAACAGAACCAAACCTATCCTTCATAAACCCAAGCAGACTCATATTGGGATCCAAAAAAACACCACATACCTATAGCTAAAGACTAATACTTAAACTGAAGTAAAACAATCCCAGTAGTGGCCACAAACAGGAGATTCACGGGAACAGACTTGACAGCTAACCTTCACCGGCCCTGGAACCAGAGAGAAACTCACAAACGACGCACATAAACTGTCAATCCCACCAACCAGTAACTCTCCAATCTGAACAAAGAAGACCGAGACCCGAAACCAGACCACCAGACCATCGATGCCTTTCCTTAGCGCATATCCGCAGCCACAAACACAAGGAATTCACTTCGACGAAATTAAGACTGAAGAGATGAAGACAGAGACGACACATGACCGCTCCCGGTGGCGGTGAGAAGCATCGGCCACCGGAGCAGCAGATGGACGGGTGCGTGAGATGTTCTCTTTAGGGTTTGGCGGCGATATGAGATGAACCATAACCTTCATTATGCTATGATATTTATGTATTAATTTCTATTTTGCCCTTTCTCACTTTCATCTCTTTTTTTTAATTGACTTTATAAGTTTAAAAAGTATTTATTTGAATTTTTTAAATACTTATAAAAAACATAGAATTTTTTTTTATATAAAAAGTTTTGAATTTTGTAAAACGAACATATATTGATAAATTGAATATGTACAGTTATAACAAGAAATAAGATTTTGTTCTATTCTATTTACAAATCTAGAATAGAATTCTTATTATACAATCTCTCTTTCTTCTATCTCTCACTCTATCTCTCCTCCCAATCTCCATCTCTAAATCCCTCCATCCTTTCTTTTGAATCAATATTTCTCGTTTTTCTCTATATTTCTCTCTTTGTATCTATATATATTTCTCTGATATATAATATTTAAAAAATATGTTATTGTATTCTATTCTATTTACAAACATATAATAAAATTTTAACTATACATTCTCTCACTCCTTCCCTCCTTCCCTCCCTTTCCCTCTCTCTCTCCCTCCTCCTACACATTTTCCAAAGTATAGCTATATTCTTCATTTTTGTTCTGATATGGTTATACATCAAATTGTCCCTTACTTTTTTGAACAAATTATCTTCCCTTTTGACTTTGTACCGGTTCATTGTATCCAAGAAAACATTAACCAAAGTAGCCAATACTGGTTTAATTCAAGGAAAAATGAGAGAATGGCATGTGTCTTACACTAGGCATGGGCATCCGGGTCCTTGGATCGGGTTCGGATTGGATCTTGTCGGGTCTCATTTTTTCGGGTCCTGGAAATTTGGACTCATATATGTAACTATAATATTTCGGGTCGGTTTCGGACCGGGTCTTATCGAATTCAGATTGGTCCGGATCTATAATTCTAATACCCGTAAAATACTAGTAAATTTCAGGTATATTTTGGATTCAGATCGGTTCAGATATTTAGGACCCGAAAAGAACCCGAAATACCCGAATTGGACCCGAAAACTCAAAAAATACCCGAAACCTTTAAAAATACCCGAAGAACTGCAAAAATACCGAAAGTTTACCCAAAATTAGACCCAAAAACCCAAAAGATACCCGAATTATATTTTCTGAAAATCTAAAATTTTACCCAAAACCTGAAATTATACCCGAAAACCCAAACCCAAAACTTAAAAAAATACTAGAAATACCAAAAATATACTCAGTCACCCAAGTATACATAATATATGTAATAATTTTTTGGATATTTCGGGTACCCGATCGGGTCTCGGGTAGGATCTGAACCCAAACCGAGACCCGCGGATCCAAAAAAAAAAAGACCCAACAGATACTTCTGCATGGACCCGGACCCTGTATTTTCGGGGTCGATTCCGGTTCGGGTCTGGGTAAAATGTCTAGGCCTATCTTACACCTTCCAACTAAAGTAACCAATACTTCCAAAGTAACCAATACTGCCATTGGTTCGTTTTTAAAGATATTCTAGCAATTAGTATTTCATATTTTTGAATTCAGAACTATAGTATGATATGTATCTTTTGAATATATTTTTTTCCTCCAGGGAGCAGATTAAGCAGATACATAAATAGATATGATCTGGTTGTTCAAGCCATTAAAATTTGGAAAGTAAATGCCCCCTCGGCTCTACTCTACAAGCCTGATCCCAACAAGTCCAAATATTTTTCCGAAACCGAGTATTTATGCCAATATGGATTATTTTTTCCTGAATAAAAGCAGCACAATTGAGCCAGAATCTGACAGAGACCCTTATCCCTGGATAATCTGGTATATTTGGAAGGCCATAAATAATAAGCTTTTCAGGAGAATAGATAGAGATCCATTATAGCTAATTTGATATGCTGGAGAGTGAGGGTCGAGGCTTGTTCGATGCTAATGAGATGGTGACAATAACTCCACAAGAGAACAACCTCAAGGAACGAGCCATAAGCTTGAGTAATATTTGTATGAATAGATGGGTCATGGACATCTACAGCACAGTTCAACAGATGTGGATGGGTTTGGATGGATAGCTTAGGAAATGTACAGATTATGGGAACACGGAGTTCATACGGAGAGAATCTGCCTTGCACTCAGAGCTAGAAGCGCTGCGATAGGTGATGGAGAGAATGCTTCAGCATTCGACATGTCAGAGCTTTAGAACGGACTACAAGGATTTGATCTCCATGATTAAGGAGCCTCATGCTTGGCCAATTTTTTCAACATAATTGGAAAGGATAGAGATTCTCTAGATATGCTTCCCAGATTTCAAGATCATCCATATTCCACGAGCACATAATCAATTTTGCAGACTCTTTAGCTAGGACTGTAAGATCTTTTCATAGGGAACTTTGTTTCATTGGTTGTTCTATTTCGGTCTGGTTACCCAGACCACTTCAATTTTGAATAATAGAATAACCGTTCGTTGTAAAAAAAAAAAAAATTGGAAAGTAAACTAATTTGTAGTTCGAGAATCAGTACCTGTAAAGCATCAAGTCAATGAGTTTTGTAAATTTGTAGTGATGAAGAACCATATCCAGCACTAAAATATCTGAATAAAACTACCCACAATAACATTTGTTAACCAGCATCTAATGTAATAGTGGCCAATTCTAATAAACCTAATTGTGATCCATTATTTCTGTAAGAGTTGCCTCTAAAGCATTTTTCGAACTTTCAGTAATCTCAGATCAGTTTTTCTTCTATTCATTATATGTTGAATAGAAACATGTCGGCAGAACTAAATTTAAAATTTTCATTTAGTAAAGCTATTGGAAGAAACAGTGAATAGATCTTGGGATAAGCGTATTGAAAGGTATAAAGAGACCACAAGACACATATGAAAACAACTTTCAAATTCATTTTCAAAGAGACTCTTCTTCTTTCTTTTTTTGATCGGAAGAGACTCTCTTCTTGAAAAAAAAGAGTAAAGGCACAAAGGGACCAAAGAGACCAAAATCGTTTTTGATAAATTTGCCTCCAGTATATGCTTTGAGGCAACACTAACCGAATTTATGTCACGCTCTCTTTTTTTTGAATCACGACTATACTCATTACTCCATCTTTTTCATGTATATACTTTTCCTTTTTAATGGTAAAATGAGACTAACATTGAGGAATTTTATGTCGAAGTCTATATGTGGCTATGTTGAGATTTTGTGACGACGACTCTCCCAAACAAGAATCGAGTTAGGGATCAAGATCCTCTTTTACAGAGATACATCAAAACGCTAGTATTCCAAAATCTTTTGGTCTCTTTCACTCGTATGTGTTGATATACGATAAGTGTGGTTCATTTCGATTGAGAGAATAATGTTTAGTAAAGAACTGAGTTTTTAGTATCGAGTTCGAATAAATTTGAAAAGAACTATTATTATGTATGTGTGTGGTCTCCAACCTGTAAAGATTACGAATGGATTACTGTTTAAAGAAAGATCATAGTCAATTCTTTTTCTTCTTTTCAAAATCAGTTATAAATATAAAACGATCAACACCCGGAACTTATGATAACAATTTAACGAATCTGCTTTGTAGAAGTGACCCTATGATGTGGTTTGAGGGCATCAACCTACAGTTATACACACTATAAAAATGTATAAGGCATAAATATCCACTTTATATACATTGCAAAAACATGTGATGTAAGTATGTAACTCAATAAGTCAAAAGTAATGGTGGATCAAAAAAAAAGAAAAAAAAAAGTCAAAAGTAATGTTGGGTGGGCTTGTGTAGTGTGGAGTTACAAATATTTGGACACAAAAAAAAAAATCCTATTACCTAACAAAAATTCAAGAATCCTTTTGTTTATTTTTTAATTGGAATATTTCAATATTCATTTTAATTTAGTGGCTATTGAGTTTATAGGTCCTTTTTGGTATAGTAGGGACTAGGGATACTTGGAATATTTCCAATATATTGATTGTCTCGTCCTACTCAAACCTTATATTTTTTTTTTTTTTTTTTTTTTTTTTTTTTTTTTTTTTTTTTTGTCACTGGGTTGCTCTCTGGAATCCCGGAGGAGTCGAACCCGGGTGCCTTGGGATCCAGTTCACTCTAGTGTTACCACTAGGCTATTCTGTCCCGGCACTCAAACCTTATATAGTTATTAACATTTACATATATGTGTGTGTGCGCGCTTCTTAATATAACATTTAAGATTAATTAAAAATTAAGATTAAGAAGAAAAAAATTTAAGTGATTTTCAAATTTAATTATGTGTCAGCACAAATTCATTTCAACCAGAAAAAAAATATTATAGTTTAAAAATGTAACATGACATTAACCTAATTACAACATGTAAAAAAGATTTTTCACGAAATTCATATTTTTGCAAGATTTATCGAAATATTTGTGATAATTCATATATCATCATTTAGTAAATTATAACATAACTGCTACATGTACGATTTTTTTTTAAAATTATATTTATTGCAAGATTATTGAAATATTTAGTCAAAAAAAAAGATTATTGAAATATGGAAACGACAATAATTCATATATCACTACTAAAGTAAATTATATATCACATTAATAAATAACTAAACTGATAATATAATTACAAAAAACATCATCAACATCATGTTATAACATATTTTTAACAAATACCTAGATATTTTTTTAGAAGCGAATTTTTCAAATTTGGTTATGTTTCATCACTAAATTGTGATATGTACAGCTTTCCTTATTAACATATATAGTTTTGAAAAGGTAAATAGGAATAGAATACAAATAGTCAAATAGATGCAATGAAAATCTAAAAGAAGTTGGTTGATATAAGAAATAAGATAGGATGAAGAAAAGGCTATGTTGTGTTTCTAAAAAAAAGGGAAAATTGCTAAAACGGAACAAAAATTCAGCATTGTTGTCTTTGTGATATAAAACTATTTTTGTCTATTTTGTCTCCTTTTTACTATTTCCATTTCTGAAATTTAATGAAATAAATAGTTTTAAGACTCAAAAAATTATTAAAAATATAAATAATTAATAAAACACTCACATAAACAAACTAGTATCTTATTTTTGTTGAAAAACTTGATAAATAAAAATTTTAAATTATGCTCTACTAAAAGTATATTTCGTCTTCTACGAAAAACAGGTTAGTAGAAAATGAATTTTATATCAAACAAGTTCATCTACTATTTTTAGAACGGATAATATACTTTTAATTAAAATTCTAAATATGGGGAATGTGAATTCTACTAATTGTAAAGATAGCTATTTTTCTGTCGAATGCAGCTTTTACTTTTATGAAGTATTCTAAAATTCCCGAAATGCGAAATCTAGACACTACTTGAACGTCTACATGAGGTAGAAATTGCATTCGGGATTTTTGTCATGGTTCTACACAGTGTAGAATGTGCCTTCTACGGATAAGAAAACCTAGTTTTGCAAATATTAACGAAGTTTCAGTTAAGAAAATGTTCTAAAAATATTCTAACTTCCTAAAACGTGTTTTGATCGATTTGCCTTGTGAAAAAAAAAACGATTTTACCTTTTCTTCTTCATCAATCTATGATTTCTCCATAGTTTGTCTTGTGATTTTCGCAAACTTTTGTTATATGCGCATATCTATACAACATGTGGTGTTTGGGAATTATGTGCAACCACGGGATGAGTTTTTTCGGCTTATGACAAAGGGGGCTACTGTTATTGGAATCAAGTTCTACCTTAAAGGATTTAAAAAGAATGGTTTTGGAAGATTTTGATATGGAAGAAGATAGCTTAGCCGATTTGTAAAATTCTGACTTTCCTAAAACGTGTGTAGATCGATTTAACTTGTCAAAAACGTTTTTTTTTTCCTTTTTATTAAACTTTTTTAAATGTTTTTTTCCTTTTTATTAAACATTTTAATAAAAAATTAAATTTTTTAAAATTTTGAACGTTTTTAAAATGTTTGTAGAAAAATAAAAATAAAACTTTGTAAAACTTTTTTAATAAAGATAAAACTTTGAAAAACTTTTTTAATAAAAATAAAACTTTGTAAAACGTTTTTAATAAAACTTTAATAAAAATAAACATTGTAAACTTTCACTACAAGAAAACATAAGCTTAACGAGGGCGGTTTTCCTCGTGAGTTCGTCGTAAAAGAGGCTTTACGATGAATTAGCGAGGAAACACGTTTGCTCGTTACTCATCCGTCGTAACACATATTTCTTCGCCAATTCGTCGTAACTTAGCGAGGAAAATATTTTGTCGTAAAGACGAAATACATCATTTCGTCGTAAAGACCACGTAAATATTCCACGTAAGGAAGTCGCTATATTTCCTCGTAAATACCTCGAAACGAGTTCTTCGTAAACTACACGTAAATACCTCGAAAGTGTTTCCTCACAAAATACACGTAACTACCACGAAAGTATTTCCTCGTAAAATACTCGTTTATCTTTCCTCGTCATTTCCTCGTAAATATTTTCTCGTAAAATACTCGTTTATTGTTTCTCGTCATTTCCTCGTAAAGTTTCCACCTAAATAAGTCGTACATTGGCTACAAATTTATTTCATTTTTATTATTTTACAGAATTTAAAAATATAATTTAAAAAATAAACAAAATTATTTAATTTATTAATAAAATTATAATTTAAAATAAAAATAAATCAATACGAAAATATTTTATATATAAATAAGTTTTGGATTAATAATAGAACAACCGGAAAAAAAGAACTAAGGGTCGTTCATCGCCTGGTAGAATTCTTCACTCCTCCTCGCAACATCCGCCTCGTTATGTGTGTCGGATGACTTGCCTCGAATGGGATGTTGTTATCGCATGTTCCTCAACATGGACTCCCATTCCGGATTTGTGGTCGCTATAACGTCCAAGAAGCCCTCGACTCCACCCATACGAGATTTTGTCGCGGCCAACTCGTTACGCAGCTCAGTGACTTTATCATCCCGTCGCTGAACATAAGAGGATGTCGCTCTTGGAACATCATTGACGGAACCAATCCCAGACGTCCGTCACTTTTTTTTAGGGACAACCTTAAAAAGAAAAAATAAATATTGTTAGTAAAAATTTAAAGTTAAATTAAATGAATAATAAAAAATTTAAATTTTAGAAAATTTACCTCCTCGTAAATCTTATCCACTTCAAGTGTGGATAAGGTGACGGGTAATCCGTCGGTAGACTGCTGGGTCAGCTGGGTCTGGCGGTCTTCTGACGTAGTGAGGAGTCTTACTCCAGTTCGGATGTGCCATGGAGAAGTAACCTTTGATCGTGTCGGTTACGTTTGATGCAAGACATCCGTCAACCCCCCACCTGGAAAATACAAATTTAAAATATAAATTATTTTTTAATGTTATAAAACAATTTTAAATGAATAAAAAAAAATTAACGCAACATACCACAAAGTTTCGTCCGGTCGGTCGGGGTCGATGACTGGTAAACCTTCTCTGCCTGGCAGACGGAGAATGTCCTCTACAGTGTACTGCTTGTAAGGAGCACTCGGAGGCACCATCAAATCGGGATGAATATCAGCGGGCATCGGAGGTGCCATCAGAGGAGGCACAGGAGAAGGCATCGTCGAATGAGCCATCGGGGAAGGCACATGAGGAGCCGATGGTGCACTAGAAGAAGTAGACCCAGAGACTCTCTGAGTGTACTGAGTCTCGGGGACAGTCTCCTGACCCGAAGAACCGGGAGCTGAAGAAGAAGGGTCTAAACGACTACCCGGCTCACCGAACATCTCTCTGTAATGAGCAGTAAGTCTGCCTTTTCGAACCTGAGAAAAAAATTTAATTTTAAAAATTAACATCAACAGTATATTTCCCAACATTATCCACCTAATCAACACTAAATAACATAAAATCCGTAAACCTATCTAAATTCCCTATACTAACCACTTAATCTACCCTAAACTAACCAAATTAGAGAGGAATTAGAGAGGCTTACCATTGCCACGAAATGGAGAGGAAGTGGAGAGGAAGTAGAGAGGAAAGAAAGAGTGAGCGCTCGGGGGTATATATAAAATTACATATCGTTGCAATTTCCTCGTAAGGTTACGACGAAATAGCGAGCAATTACAAAGGCCCGCGTTTTATATTACGAGGAAATAGCGAAGAATTACAAAGGCCCGCGTTTTAATATACGAGGTATTAACGACGATTTTATTATTGTTGCAAAATCCTCGTAACGTTACGACGAAATAGCGAGCAATTCTTCAAGGAAATAGCGAGGAATTACAAAGGCCCGCGTTTTTATATACGAGGTATTAACGAGCCGTGCATTCCTATAAATATACCCACAACTCTCATTCTCAAACCACACACAAACTCCCAAATCACACTCCTCAGCAAAATCATATTCAAATTATAAATATTTGAAAAAAAAAAGAGAAGAAGATATTAGAATTCATGTGGGCGAGACTTACGTATCATAATTGCTGGAAGTCTTGCTACATGTGAATCTGGTATTTTTTTTTCTTTTTCTTTTTTTCTAGTTTTTACATTACGAGGTATTTACGACGATTTTGTCCTACGTGGAATTAACGAGGCCCGTGTTCTTTATTTATTTTACGAGGTGTTTACGACGATTTCGTCCTACGTTGAATTAACAAGGCCCGTGTTCTTTAATTATTTTACGAGGTGTTTACGACGATTTCGTCCTACGTGGATTTAACGAGGCCTGCGTCGTAAGTTCGACGTCGCTTTACGAGGAATTAACGAGTTTTATGTTTAAATCCCTAAAATCCGAAACTCCAAACCCCACATTCCTTATTTTCTACTTCATATTTTCCAAACCCCATCTTTATTTCCATTCCAAACCACAATTTCCACATTTTCTTATTCATAAAACAAACTCCCACATTACCTTATTCATAAAGCAAACTCCCACATCTTATTCATAAAACACCCTACACAAAATCAAATACATCAATCGGATACATCGACATTCTCGTCATCACTAGAAACATCATCATTTTCATTAAACTCGTCTTCAACAGCTTCGTTTGTGGCATCATCGGTAAGATCTTCGTACTCGTGATTATGCGGATCAATGAGAAGGATGTCATCAATTTCTTGTTCAGGTTCCTCGACTTCATTTATCTGTTCTTCTTGTAATGGTGGTTCTTCTCCACTGATGATTCGTCCTCGAGGTGTAACTTTGATCACTGCTAACCAATTTATACATGAATCTCTCATCCGAGGGTATGGAAGGAAGCTAACTTGGTCTGCTTGTGAAGCTACGATGAAAGGCTCGAATTTGTTGTACCTTCGTCCACCGTTGACATCAACTACACCGAATTTGTTAGACCGAACACCTCTATTGACGACGGGGTCGAACCATTCACATTTGAAGAGGACGCATTTCAGCTTCAGTATCCCTGGAAATTTGACTTCAATAATCTCCGTCAAGATCCCGTAGAAATTTGTTTCCCCCTTTCACACATATTCCATAGTTATTGGTCGCCCGCTGTCTACCATACTTATATGTGTGAAAAGTATAGCCTCGTGTGAAATACATCTGTGATGTGGTGACCTTTACAAGTGGATATTGAATTACTTCGTGTAACCACTTAGGATAATCTGCATCGTCGTCATAATCAACCTGCAAAAATAAAGAGAATGTTGAAATACAGATCATGTATGAAAAAAGAGTTTGAGTTAATACCTGATTCAGCAACCACTTAATGAAGTGTTGATCTTTCCTTTTGTCTACGTCACTTGTGGATATACCAGAAAATGTTTCTTCGACTTGAGAAGCAAATAGGCTGTAAAATCACATTTTATAGGAATGAATCTCTCGCAATTATATAATTAATTATACTTATATGTGTTTCGAAGTGTTCATATATGTTACCTTTCAAAATAACGCATCAATGGATCCTCGCAATTGAGTAGAATATAGGTGTGTGCACTATGAGCGTCTTGTTCACTCAACCACCAAACCTCTTTAAACTTCCCACCGAGTTGCCCAATTTGGCTAAAGATGTCTGGAACACCAGCAACTGCATATGTTGGCGCAACACCACCATCATCATATCTTCTTGGAGCTCTTCTCTGGGTACGTACTTTTGACGCAAAGTAGTACGATGTGAAGTGAGAAACTTCTTCAGTCAAACTTCCATCAATTATAGAACCTTCAACTTTGGCGAGGTTCTTTGCTTTTCCATTCAAATATTTCATGGCTCGCTCATACTGATACATCCATCCGTAATGTACAGGTCCATGAAGCAATGCCTCATATGGGAGGTGGACAGCTAGATGCTCCATGACGTCAAAAAATACGGGAGGAAATATCTTCTCCAAGTTGCACAACAAGATGGGAATGTTCTCCTGAAGCTGTTCCACAACTTCTTCTTTAAGAGTGCGTGTGCTCAGATCCCTGAAAAATGCTCCAATGCCTTTTATATTCCAAAAACAATTAAACACATTGTTAGTCATATATTATTTTGCAAATTAGACCGTTATAAAATTATTATGATATAATACACTACGTACCTGCAAGTGCATCATGTACGTTTGTTGGAAGTAGCTCCGTAAATGTAAAGGGCAGTAGTCATTGCATAAAGACATGACAATCATGACTCTTCATCCCGGTGAACTTTGACCCTTTTCAACACATCTAGAGAGATTCGAAACATACCCATCGGGGAACTTCACTTCTGATGCCACCCAGTTGAACAACACCGACTTTTTTTCTGGAGACAATCTGAATATCGGAACGGGAACTTGTCCATTGCTTTTAATATGTAACTCGCTTCTTGAGCAAATATCCGGCAAGTCCAACCTTGATTTTATGTTGTCTTTTGTCTTCCTTGGGACATTCAATATTGTATTCATGATGTTCTCAAAGAAATTCTTCTCTATATGCATCACATCGAGGTTGTAGCGCAGAAGAAGATCCTTCCAATATGGCAACTCTCAAAATATAATCTTCTTGTGCCAGTTGTGATGAACACCGTAAGAATCAGGCATATTACGAGGGACATGCCAATTACCACCCCAACGAACTGTTTCGTTAGCTCCGTAGTAGTCGACTTGCACTTCAATTTGTTCTCCAGTTATATATGGAGGAGGAGTGTCTCTCACAATCCTTTTGTGCCTAAACAAATTCTTGCTTCTTCGGTAAGGATGGCCAATGGGAAGAAATCGACGGTGACAATCAAACCAACTTGTCTTCCTACCATTCTTCAGTTGAAACACATCTATCGTTCCATTACAATATGGACAAGCTAATCTCTCATGTGTAGTCCATCCAGACAACATCCCATAGGCAGAAAAATCATTTATGGTCCACAAAAGCATCGCTCGCATCGTAAAATTCATCTTCGTTGAACAGTCATACGTCCTCACCCCTGTTGACCACAAATCCTTCAACTCTTTTATCAGTGGTTGTAGGAAAACATCCATGGACCTTTTTGGATGGTTCGGACCAGGTATTAGGGCTGTTCAATATGGCAAAATTGAACTGTACCGAACCGAACCAAACCGAAATAGATAATATGGTTTGGATTTGGTATATACCATACAAACCGAATGGATATGATTTTTAAAAAACCGTAGGATTTGGATATGGTTCGGTATATAACCGATAAAACCGAATAAACCGAATAAAACGATCAAAAATAGAAACATGTAAATATGTATATATTTTATAACAAAGTATGAAAATCATAAGTTAATTTTTTTGCTAATAACTATTACCATATTTTTTATAGTAATAAAATAGTCCTGATTTGTAAAACACTTGAACTATAATTAAATAATAATTCATCGCAAACATGCTTCTTATTTTCTTAGTCTTTTTTTGATCTTTTTGCTTTAATTTAGCATTGGTTAAATTGAAATAAAGATTATAAATTTGATGATAACAATTAGTGGAAATTCTTCACAATTTTTTTTATCTATAAACGAATAGAGTTTCGTGTTTAATAGAAGAAACATGACTTTGATGAACGCTAAATATGAAAGAATATAATAACTTACTTTTTTGTGCTTCATGCTTCTGTTTTATTTTTTGTTTTTTATTTTTATTATCAAAATTTTGAGCTTTGATTTTAATTATAGATTTGATTATTTTATTAGATCATAGAAACATTTTTTATTTTGTTCTTTTATTTAAACTTATAATGTTTTTTAATAAATTAATGTGTTGACAACAAGACTCTAAAATTCATATAATATGATCCCAAAATAAAGAATTATGTTTTTTGATATAAAACCGAATAAACCGAAAACCGACGGTATATAAACCAAACCGAACCGAAGTAAATATGGATTTAGAATGATAGTTATATTTTACTAACCGAAAACCCAAAAAAACCGAACCGATATCCGGATTGAACACCCCTACCATGTATTAATATGGTCAAGAATAGCAACTCCCATTGCATGCACATCTCCGGTGGCAGGTTGTATGGTGTAAGAAAGACTGGCCACAAACAAAAATCAAAATGTATTAGTATTTATGTATTCAAATATAGACATATTTAAAATAAATACTTGTTATATATTTAAGCTAAATAGAATTTTTATCTTAAAACATGTAAATTTTATTTTATTAAAAATTTAAATAAATTACAAATAATTTAAATTGTAAATTTAAAATAAAAATAATAATATCAAAATATAAACTATATTTACATTTAAAGATAAAATAATATTAAATTTTAAAACTATTATATTTGCGCATGGAGAAATGTTCTTATATTTAGTCAAATATGCACAATGTGAGAAACATTTTCTTAACATGTGAGAAACGTAATTGTTAGAAATTTTCATTCAATCAATACGATCATGAAAAAAAAGTGTATTTACTTTATAAAAAAAATCATGTTTTTATGGAGGGAAATGTCATTTATGAACAAAGTTATATTTTTAATGAAAATACTTCTTCTATTTTATAAAATTTCATTTTATTTTACACAGATCAAAAAAAAAATTAGAACATATAGAATTTTTTTTGTTAGATATGTTAATAACTAAATATAAAAAATTAAACTCAAAGTTTATCAACTTTGACAAGGTAAAAAATATTTGAATACATATACTATTTAAAAATCTCAAGTGAAGTGACTTTTCTATTTTCGCAAAATTTATTGTTATTTTTTGGTCACTTCCGGAAAAATTATTTTATAAATTTTCAATTTTAACCGTATAAATATTCTTTATTAATTAGAAAGATAAGCTATATGAGTATTAATCAAAAATGATATTGTACTAGTAAAATATTATATCAAATATTATCTTAAATTTTTTTAAATACTTATGAAAAAAACTGAAAGCCAAATTTAGGCAAGAAAATCTCTTATATACTAAAGGAGAAGCATTGTAATAAATACGTTCATACTCAACTAGACACATGTCGCGTGTATAAGCATTGTAATAAATGCGTTCACACTAAAATGGACACATGTCACATGTAGAGAGCTTCTCAGCCAAACTCTACATAAATATGTTCACACTATGTATTTTACGTTTTTTTTAATATAAAACTCACATGCATGGTTTTTCTTTACGTTATTTTTAATGTTTACGAATAGAGTTGGACAAATTATTCATAAATTTTGATTCGATTTGTTATCCGTTTTGATTCGAACCAAAAAATCCAGATATCCGTTACTCTATGAAACAAATCAAATACTAAAATGTAATATCAATAAAAAAAAAAGCAAATCACAAATATCAATATTTATAGGAACGAATATCCAATTTGATCTGTTATATGCATATATATATATATATATATATACATATATTTAAAGGATTATATATAAGTTATATATTATAGTTTATATAAATTTTACAATATTTTTGTTTTTAAATAATTTCATTTTAAGAATTTTATTTTTTATGTATTATTTTGAAAAAGTGTCATTTAATATTAATTACCAGTATTTTTATATATTTGTTGCAGGCTGGGAAGCTGGGTCGATGAAATGGATGGGCGATGGGTCGATCTTATCGGTAAGGATGAGACCGGCTGGGAAGATGGTGAAGATGGATAGATGATGTTGGATAGATGATGATTGACTCTCTCAATCCGTGGGTGCTGATTGACTCTCTCAATCTGTGTCTCAAGGCTCCTGTATCACACAAAGAACCTATGAACCACGAGCTCAATAGCCTTCTAATGTATCTCACACTTAGAAACTAAAGAACATATTTTTTTAAGCAAAGAAAACTCTTTGATAAAAGATAAACTGAATATTATTTCTTAAGGATTGAAAGGTGATTTTTACAATGCACGACCATGAGCTTATGTAATGCTCAGAAACAATAAAACTATGCTAGAAATCAGAAAGAGAATCAAGAATAAAAGGAAGTAGCCGTTAGGCCTTAAATGGCTTGCTTGGCCAAAAATAAGGAAGGTGATAATTCTCTTGAGTCTTGAGAGTTTTGTGGGAAAACTCTGATGTCTTGGGACGTCTAGATTCATTCTGAATGTGTTCAGAAGGCAGTAGTCGAAGCAATAGAGCCGTTGGTCTTCAGAGCTTCTTTTTGGGAAAACATACCGATATGGTAAGTTGTTGTAAATGAAGATCCTGCTGATCCTATGCTTGCTGGTGTAGGGAAATATAAGGGGAGGCTCTTCTGGACAGTTGGATGTGTATTCTGGAAGCCTTGGATCAGGTATATTACGTCCTGGTTGGTTGAGCTTGGTTTGGAAACAATTGGACCAGTTGATTGTCCAATCTTTCCATAAGTTGCTCGGTTTGACCGGTTCTGGTAAAATGATTGTATTTTGAGATTTCCGTGGTATTTTCTCCTCTTCTTGGGCTTGTTGGCTTGATAATAGATCCATCTTGAATTCCATGCTTTGTTTTGGGTCGGAATGCTTCTTGGTTGGGTTTGAAACAACTTCTAAACTCGGATGCTCGCAGATGGACGGACTGGAGAACCTCCGGTTTGTAAAATTCATATCTTCTTGGTCCGAGTAGATTTGAAGATGATTCAAACTGTTCTGGACTCCTTGTTGAGTGTAGAATGCATGAAAATTGGTTGCATGGCAAACTTCATCATGGTTGGTAAGATACGCCTGTTTTACTGAACACATATCCTGGTTAGTCCTTTGGTTAGCTGATTGGTGCAACTGCTTGGCCTCTGGTTCAGGTACTGATTTGATGACCGCATCATACCCTCTCCCTTGAAATATTTTCGACCTCGAAACTGGATAATCTGCACCAAGATAGAGGAAGTTAGGTTTCATCCTCTTTTGAGATTCTAGGACCTTACCTTGGTATTTGATCGGTTTGATCTTTGATGGCACATCTGGTGGCTCTTCCTTGAGTAGGAACGACAAGGCTACTCCTCTGTTTTGTTCTGGCACTCTGCTGGGTGGTGTTTTATCTTCTGGAACGTCTAGGATCAAGAGGTTGCTGATGACAACTTCTTTATTTCTTTTGGCATGTAAACACTTTGTGATCTCCTTGCGTTGATCATCAATGTGATGCTTAGCCTCTGCCCCTGAAATAAATTCAACACTTTTGGCAGGAAACAAGTGGATTATATCTGGGTTTGAAAATTTGTAAATAAGACAAGTAAAGTTCAGATTTACCCAAATGGTTTTAGCTAGTTGAAGGATGTTTT
Source organism: Brassica napus (assembly GCF_020379485.1). Classification (NCBI taxonomy): domain Eukaryota; kingdom Viridiplantae; phylum Streptophyta; class Magnoliopsida; order Brassicales; family Brassicaceae; genus Brassica; species Brassica napus. Next base: position 14,744,498 of record NC_063452.1, read on the forward strand.
GCTCTTTGGCAGCTTGTTTGCTTTTGATGCTTCTTGCATCTCCTACAACGTTTTGTGGACAAGTCAGGTGCTGTCCCTGGTTCTCTTCCATCCTTTTACCATGGTTTGGTCGTCCATCACCTTGTCTTATCCCTGGATCAAAACTCTTTGGCAAAGACAAGTGCATAAATCTAGAATTTGAAAGTTTTAATGGAACAAGACTATCAGTTCTTTTATTTAAATCAAGTGATGTACCTAATATCAGAACTGGTGTCCTTTGTCTTTGGGCCGTCCACTTCTTCTGAGTTCCTAAACCTGTCTCAAAATCCTTTGGGAAAGACAAGTGCATCAATGTTGTCAAGGAGTAAGAAAGAACACACTGATCTAAAGTAAAACTTACTTTGAGTTTTGGTTCTAAAAAAATCAATGGTTCTGGTTTTATCTTCCAATTGTGGAGTGGCTCAGGAATGATCTCATGACCTTGGACTTCTCTTGGAGTGGTCTCAGCAACTCTGGTACATTCAGTTGTGGCCTCACTTTCTTGTGGTTCACTCTTTCTTGTATAACTTTTGCTTGGATTCTGCCTCCATTTGTTGGAAATATTATCCCCATTACTCTTTTGGATCCTATGTTCCAAACTTGGGCTTCCTGTACCATGAACACACAAATTAGCTTTACTAATTATATCTTGATGTTGGATCATACCTGGTGTAGTGCTGGTCGGATTGGGCAGTATGGATGCCTCGGAATTGATCTCCTTAGGGAACATGTGTTGCCTTATGTCTTGAGCTTTATTCTGGTCCATCTCAAGAATTTCTCCTGGTGGTTCTTCCTAAATGGACTCATGCTCCTTAGGACCTGTATTATCACCTTTTGGCATAGACAAGTGCATTATACAAGCATTGGAAACCAACAAACCAGATTGAATTAAACTATCACTTATTTTTGATATTTCAGTTTTCTCTCCTAGTGATGTTTCTTTCAATTTCTTAGATGGACAAACAGCAGCAAAGTGTCCACGTCTATGACATCTATAACATGTCTGATCTTTTAAATTTTTAGAGTTAGAGGACTTACCTTGGCTTCTTATGTTCTCTTGTTGGTTGGAAGTTTCTTTGGACCTTTGACATACTTCTTGTATCCCTTGTGATCCCATCAAAAGTGTAGGGATTGGTCTCTCTTGAAACTTCTCTGTTTGGGACGACCTCATAGCTCCCTTGTGGGGTGTAAGGACACTTGATGTCACCTTCTTGGGCTTAAGGTCGTGAGCACTCATAGGCATAAAAGCAGATTCTGGTTTTAAGCTAGACACCTCTCTCCTTGATGTTGCTTGGTGATGGTGCTTTGATGTGGTGCTTGTCCAGCCTTGATACTTCTTGGCTGGAGAAAGTTTCTCAACCTCCTCTGCCTTCTTTGAAGTGGACAATGACTTACTTGGATCATGACAGTGGGCGTGACTCTCATCAGCAGCTGGTCTTGCCTTTGGTGTTGACATTGAACTCCACCGATTTTCTTGGTACATAGGCCTTGTGAGAACTTTGTTGCTGGCCCTGAGCTTCCTTACAAACTCCTTATACATGCGTGCCTTAAGATCTCCCCAATTGAGTACTGGATTAGAGTAGTAGGTCTGGGCATCTTCTTGTTCCCACCAAGTGTAAGCTTTTCCAATAAGCATATCAAGGGCATATGATAGCTTATCTTCCTTTGGGATGTTCTTTGCTCGCAGCCACCGCTTCATATCATCCTCCCATCTTAAATAGACTCCAGGGTCCATGCTAGAACCTGAAAAGACTAGATAATCAGGTGTGTTCCCACGTGCTGTTCTGGATTGCTTCTTTGTGGCAGCTGGTGTTGATTGAGCTTTTCTAGCTGTGGTGGATTTGGATCGGCCTGGTACTTTGTATGGAGTAACTCCATAGCTGGCTGGCGTCAGTGATTTCTTGAGAGGATTGAAAACCTGGGTAGGATGTGGATCACATTCATCTTCCTCTCCCATACTGATTTCAGAATCAGTGTCAATGCTCCATGATTTGTTTTCTCGGCAACCTCCTTTCTTGTAAAATCTTGTGTTGCCTTGAGAGTGGTCTGGTGGTTTAGGTTCAGGACTTTCTTCACCAGGGTCGTCTCCATACTCTGAACTAGAGTATTCATCAGCAGAACACGATCTTTCACAGCCATCCTCCTTACTGGACCATGCTTGGTCGGTTTCGTCGATATCGGAACATTGGCTTGAATCAAAAGAGTCTTCTTCTTCTGAGTAATACTCCATGGCGTCTCTTCTGTCTTTTCTTAATGTTTACCTTGCACAAACAGATAAAAGAAGAATCAATTCGTGGCTAGACAAACAAAGGAAAGAATAATGAGCAAAATGGAAACTTATTAAATTTTTTTTTTTTTGAAAAGTTTGAAAACAAGAATGGAAAATTCCTTTTTTTTAATATATATCAGAAGCAGCACGAAATATATATAAAATAAACAAAGAAACAAGTTTTTATTTTGGTTTTCAGATTAATAGAAACACAGAACACTTTTTTTTTTATTAATGCAAATAAATCGAAAAAGGAAACTAGGAAAAATTCAAAATGAGAGATTTTATGGTATGCAAAATTAAATATGGAAAGGGGAGGTGGGGGAAATGAATGCAAACAACTAGACTAATATGTCAAAGGAATTTCGTGGATCAAACTAACAAAACTCTTTCTCTTTTTAATTTTCTTTTCTCAAGAACACAAAATGCAGAAATTCAAACTTGAAGCAAATAACAATTTTTATGGTTTTTTTTTTTTATAAATGAAAACTAGCAAGGAATGAAAAGAACAAAGATTGATATGGATTGATATCACCTGATACAGAAGCTTTAGGCTCTGATACTAAATGTTGCAGGCTGGGAAGCTGGGTCGATGAAATGGATGGGCGATGGGTCGATCTTATCGGTAAGGATGAGACCGGCTGGGAAGATGGTGAAGATGGATAGATGATGTTGGATAGATGATGTTGGATAGATGATGATTGACTCTCTCAATCCGTAGGTGCTGATTGACTCTCTCAATCTGTGTCTCAAGGCTCTTGTATCACACAAAGAACCTACGAACCACGAGCTCAATAGCCTTCTAATGTATCTCACACTTAGAAACTAAAGAACAGATTTTTTTAAGCAAAGAAAACTCTTTGATAAAAGATAAACTGAATATTATTTCTTAAGGATTGAAAGGTGGTTTTTACAATGCACGACCATGAGCTTATGTAATTCTCAGAAACAATAAAACTATGCTAGAAATCAGAAAGAGAATCAAGAATAAAAGGAAGTAGCCTTTAGGCCTTAAATGGCTTGCTTGGCCAAAAATAAGGAAGGTGATAATTCTCTTGAGTCTTGAGAGTTTTGTGGGAAAACTCTGATGTCTTGGGACGTCTAGATTCATTCTGAATGTGTTCAGAAGGCAGTAGTCGAAGCAATAGAGCCGTTGGTCTTCAGAGCTTCTTTTTGGGAAAACCTACCGATATGGTAAGTTGTTGTAAATGAAGATCCTGCTGATCCTATGCTTGCTGGTGTAGGGAAATATAAGGGGGGGGGGGCTCTTCTGGACGGTTGGATGTGTATTCTGGAAGCCTTGGATCATGTATATTACGTCCTGGTTGGTTGAGCTCGGTTTGGAAACAATTGGACCAGTTGATTGTCCAATCTTTCCATAAGTTGCTCGGTTTGACCGGTTCTGGTAAAATGATTGTATATTGAGATTTCCATGGTCTTTTCTCCTCTTCTTGGGCTTGTTGGCTTGATAATAGATCCATCTTGAATTCCATGCTTTGTTTTGGGTCGGAACGCTTCTTGGTTGGGCTTGAAACAACTTCTAAACTCGGATGCTCGCAGATGGACGGGCTGGAGAATCTCCGGTTTGTAAAATTCATATCTTCTTGGTCCGAGTAGCTTTGAAGATGATTCAAACTGTTCTGGACTCCTTGTTGAGTGTAGAATGCATGAAAATTGGTTGCATGGCAAAATTCGTCATGGTTGGTAAGATACGCCTGTTTTACTGAACACATATCCTGGTTAGTCCTTTGGTTAGCTGATTGGTGCAACTGCTTGGCCTCTGGTTCAGGTACTGATTTGATGACCGCATCAATATTTATCAACCATTTTTATATACTTTTACATACACATACATATGCACATTGACGTGAGCACCTTATAACTAAGTATTTACCACAACTGAAATATCTAATTTTTTTGGAAGTTAAAATATTTTTTCTTAATGCTTCTTTCACTATCGACCAAATTGTAGTAAAATGATTTGTCTAAATAATTTTATTTTTTTTGACTATTATCCGTTTAGAAACTATAATATGAAACCATTGGTTCCACATCACGACTATCTAAGATTCATAACATGAAGACAAACAAATAATAGTAATTTTTGATTATCGCAGGAAAAAAAACCAAAAACATCAAACATTTTAACCGAATAAACCAAATAAATATTGATTTAAAATGATAGTTATATTTTAGGAGATTAAAAACCAAAAAACAACCTAAAACCGAACCGATATCTAGATTCAACAGATTAATGTGTCTTTATTAAAAAATAATGAAACTAGTAATCTATAACTCAGAGCTAGTTAAACTAATTAGCATAAGACAAAATGATTTTTGAATTTTAGGCAACATCATAAGAGGAACTTGAATTTGTAGGCTCGTTAAAGGCAAAAAAAAAACTTCGAAAATTACAAAATTACTTCTATTCTGCCAAAACAAATATTTTAACTGAAATCTAGAATATTGTTATTTGTTAATTTCTTAGCCGTAGAACCCTGTTTGGCTCCAAATTGCATCACGAACACGCCTTAGTTCCCTGCCTTTGAGAGTCCTTCCTACACCCTCAAACATCGACGCCCCACCGCCTCCCATTTTCCTGCTCCGCCGTGCTTGGCTCTTAGCAAGGTACTCGTGCGGCGGCATCATCCCCGGTTCCTCCTCGTCGTCACCGTCAAGCTCGTGTGTTGACTCAACCAAGTTGACTCGATATATCTTACTCCAATCCGGCACGTTAACCGGCGCTGAGGACGCCAAGTTCCGCATGATTTCTCCTCCTTCGCCTACTCCGCCGTGGATCTGCTGCACGAGCATCGGAGATGACGACGGTGCGTTTGAGGAGCTCTTGAAAGTAAGCGAGAGTCCCACGCGCCCACTTTTCATAGAGTTAGCACTTAAGTTCCACCCGCTGTATGAATCTTCTGTCTCGGTGTCGTGAATGACTGCCGGTGACCAGATGTCTTCCTCGGCGAGCTCTAATTCGTCGGTGAGGGAGGTTCCGTGACTGTCACCGTAACTGTAGCTTCCAAGGTATCGATCGCTCCGGTTCATCGTCGTCGGATTTCGACCTCTTGCCATGCAACTCAGCCACAGCCTCTTGTCGCTTAATTAAATTTGGTTACTTATAATAATAATATAATTATTATTATTAAGGAGTTAAATGTTAGAGATTTTGCTATAAGTTTCAGACCGAGTGAAATGGAGGAGTATATATATAGCATTTGCGAGGAGAAAGTGCAAAAGAATGTGACAATAAATAGTAAAATTGTGCAATATGGCTTCTATATTTTCTGTTTCTTACTAAATGCCTTACAATTTTCGTTAGCTCAGAACAAAGTTTTTTCAAATCCATTGGTTCGTCTTTTGTTTTATTTTCCAGAAAATGTATTATCTTGGGTAATCTAATAGCCACATGCAGTAGCATAAAGGTATATAATACAGAATGGAAAGATTAATGGGAAAATTGTTTTTTGGACCAAAAAATAGTAACAATGTCTCATTAGACTAATTTCTATTTTGTACCATTTTGTCTCTGATGCTCTTTAGTATTTTTGAAAATAAATTTAAATAAATAGTTTTACAAACAAACAAAAAGTTGAAAAATAGTTACTACTGATCTTATGAAATACCTATATGACTATGAACTTAGTGATATTTTTTTCCAATTCTAAAAATGTTTAAATCATAATTTCAGATTTTGTTAGAATTGACATTCTACGAAGTAGAAATTGAAATCCATTTTTTTATTGAATCTACTATATTTAGAATACGTGATCTATGTAAATAATAGTACTCTAAACATATTTAGATTACACATTCCGCGCTTAACTTACCGCTCTAAAATTTATAGAAATCGGAATCTACAGATTACTATAAATCTAAAACTTGCAGAAATCAAAATCTACACATTACTATAAATCTAAAAACTTGTAGAAACTGAGTTCTACGTATTTACTGTAAATAAAACCTGTAGAAATCAAAATCTACACGTTACTATAAATTTAAAAACTTTTAGAAATCAAAATCTACACATTACTATAAATTTAAAAACCTGTAGAAACCAAGTTCTACAGATTTATTGTATTTTACGGGTAAGAATAATCAGTTCCAAAAAATGTGAAAAAAATTATTTGGAAATATTTAGTTTCCATATATGAATAAAATAGATTTTCAGAAGAAAAAAATTAAAAAAACTTGGCGATAGAGTTTCTTTTATTTGAGGATTTTAATGTTATTTATTTTAGTTACTTTAATTATTTATTATATTTAATATTTAACAAATGTTTTGTTAATTGTAATTTCAAATTTATAACTGAAATTAAGGGCATTATTTCCATTTTGAAAATAATTAGTCTAATGGAACATAAAATATATAAGATTAGTCTAATGAGAGACATAGTTATTATTTTTTTGGCCTAAATTTTTTTTTTCCCAAGATTAATTAACATCTTCGTTGATCCTTTTTATTCTTTATTTTTGATATCACTATTGTAATATTGTATTTCAAATTCATTCCATTATTTTTGCTATTCTTATTCGGTTGCTATAATTTCGTTGGAATGTCCTGGTAATAGTCTTACTTCTTTTTTTGGGTAAAAGACATTCTCCTGAAAATGCATGAAACCAATACAAATCTATGACTTTTTAGGTCGTACAGTTTACAATTTAAGATGGAATAAAACGATTTTTAGTTTACACTTTAGCTGTAGGTTTTTGAGCAATTAAGCTAAACCTAGAAAGAATGAGAGAAAAGCCAACTCACTACAGATTAGATTACTAGAAATTATGTTTAACTATACTAAAGGGTTTCTTCCAACTACATAATGTTTTCTACTACGATATTTTTATAGCATTTCAGTTAATATCAACTGTAATAAATTAATAGAATGATGAAAGTTGGAATAAATTTAGTTTTACAATAATTTACTATAAGAAATTGCGTGGGAAAAAATATTGTGTTCAATAAATGTCTTTTTCGTCCAATATAAGTCTTTAATATTCGGTCATCTTATGAAAAAGGAATTTAAATTTCCACCATCTGTTTTTGTATTTTGGTCAAATCTAAAAGAATCTAAGTCAGTTTGATACGAAGGTGGAGGAGGAGGACCTTTCGGAACACGATAGAAACTGAAATTTTTTATATTTTATTGTCTAATTATGTGGATATTATAAAGATCCAGTCGTCCGACTCCTAAGCTCTACCATTGCGCAAGGTGGGTACTTGTTATTTTATTTTAACGTATACTTGATACCTGGTTTGCTTTGAACGAATAATAAATTTTTATTTATATTTGATTTGTCGGAAACGACTATTTGTTATTTCGAATATTTATCCCAAAATATGTTACTTGCAAGTTATTTGTCTTGTTCGATTACTTATTACTTACAAGTATTTATTAATTACTTGGATATATTTCTAAGTTTCTAAAAGTTATTTGATAGATAATATTTTACGAGAAAAGTTTATGAAAGTTTGTTTTATTTACTTTACTTGGTAAAAACACGAGAATTATTTTAAATAAAATATTTGCACCTAATATAAAAAAGGATGGAATTCGATAAGAAAGTATTGTTTGCTTTTTACAACAAAGAAATATCTATTTATGATTTTGGTTTTTATGGTTTAGTTATCATTTTTTCAGTCTAAAACAAGTAACAAGTAATATCAAAGCGAGTTGTAATTTTTTTGTGATACTCGTTACTCGCATTGTTCTTTGTTCTTGCAAATAGCAAAACTCAAAGAGTTAATATTTGATTTGACAACGATGAATACTTGAAAAAACGAAACAAATATGGATCAAATAGCAGATATAAGTCAAGTAACTAGTATTCATGTCGAACCCTAATTGCCCTCACACGTATGATGAATTCACTGTAAGAAACTAAGGTAAGTCTCGTGACGCGCTCTTCAACGGCGCGTGTTACAGGTCGAACTTTCAAGAAGACAATAATGTTAGCAACTTGCCACACTTTTGGTTAAAAGAAACTTCGACTAATAAATATTAGCATAAGAAAGGATTTTTTTTCTGGTGAAAAATGTTAAGACATAAGAAAGTTTATATTGGATAATTTTCATAATTACAAATATAATGTAACAAAATTAAATTCTAGCTCTGGATTTTAATTTTGCGCAAAACATGATTATATATATTTATCAAGAATTTTAGTTTAATGTTCACTCAGATGAGCTCTTTTAAAATATTGTTCTTTTTTATAGATTCACTCTATAATTTATTGTTATTTTCATTATATTTGTTGAGATATTCTTCTTTATGAGGTCGTGCTAAGTTTAAATATTCTTCTTTATGAGGTCGTGTTAATAAACAAAAGCAAGAGTCCACTTGTATTATGCGACGTAACCTAGGGTCCCACTGTGGTCATCTTGAACGGCTGAGAGTGAACGACAGAGTATCAGACAGGTTTAGTAAACAGCAGATACAACTTGCAACTTACAAAATATTTTTTTTTTGGTCATCTGTCGATTATATTTGAACGGATGAACTGCAGTTTTTTACAAATAAAACCTAAACTGGCAAAGAACCCACTCTTTCCAGAGCCATAAACCGGCGACGCGAAGATTTCCCCCAAGTAACAAAACCAATAACAACATAATACATAAACTTAAAAGCAAGGACGAACAAGAATATTAAGAACTTCTAGGACTAACGCATAATCACCAAGAAGTGAAGCTACCATGAACCGGATGCCATAATGATCGAGAAAGCATGGGAGGTCACATTTATTTGGGATGAGAGCAAGGCTTGAGTACCAACTTACAAAATACAAACACAAATTTTATAACGATTTTGTTTATTATTTGTAGTAATAAATTTTATATTATCTTATACTACTATTTTGTTGATTTTGCAACTATATTATGTTACTATGATGAAGTATATTCCAAATAGTTCGATGGACAGATATTTACTGCAAAGGCAAAGAAAAAGGCATTCCACGTTATTGTTTTCAGCTTAAACAAACAACTAAAGATCATATATCTGATGGGAACATACGGAACATGGAAACCAAAGTGTTTCTCAGAAAAAAAAAACATCGAAACCAAAGTGCACATAAATTTCCGGGGCCTTTTTAATCAATAATTTTTTTATATATTTACTATTCGTTAGCTTCCGCCCTGAGTTCGATTCTCCTTGGCCACCCTTAGACGTCTTAAGTGGCAAAAAAATCTGGATTTCTATGGACCTCTTGGTGATTAATCTTTGGGTTTAGAAACCTTTTGGGATAACACCAAAGATTATAAAAAAAAAAATTACTATTTGTTATATTTAACAAGGGTATTATTTTATTGTGAGTTTTAGTTGTCTTTTTGTTAGATGAAACGGTCAGTGTGTTGTTATCACTCAATGTCCCACCCACACTAATAACCCCCACCACCTCAAGGGAAATTATAGCGTTATTGTATATTTTTCACTCTCACGGTTCTTGGTTGGTTCTACTAAATTGCAAATACAAATATTTTATTTTGAAATCATTTGCTTTGTAAAGATATTTTTAAATTTTGTAAAAAAAAAAGATATTTTTAATTGTTTTCAACAATGATATGTGTGTTAGTGCAAATGACCCAATATTATGAAGTTCTTTTTGGCTTACAATATTATTATGAAGTGTTCAGTACTGCTTTCTTGTTTCTAATCGTATCAAACAGTTGAATTGATCATGTTCATGCAAAAATTTACGGAAATCCATACATAGTTACAACTCCATATGTTTGGGTTATTTTATTTTGAGTTGATCACACTCATCTAACACTTACATAAGATTACTAGATGTATTTTTAAATAACAATAAACATTTTATATTTTTCATAGATTTATTATAAATTGGGAACTCTTAACAAAAATTATATAGAAGGATAAAAGTTCATATGAATTGCACAAAAAATTGGTGTTACATAAATCATATTATTTTAACTAACAATTAATTGCTAATCAATATTTATGTCTGAACTTTCATCCACAAATGCATAACTATACTGAAGTCTTGAAGAGTAGTAAAGACCATATAGTTATTATCGATGTTTAATGAAAAAATATGCATGTTTATTGGTGAACTAAGTGTTTCTCCCGTACTCACGCACATATATAATATTTACAAATAATCAAATTATAAAAACTGTTAATATTCACTTTTGTTTTATAAATTTTAAGTAAATTTATCATTTATATTGATGATAAAAAATAAAATTGTATTAAGTGTCACTATGTTTTCTTGCATGAATATATATATATATATATATATATAATTACTCGTTTACTCATAAGTTTTAAGTCGTTTTTATTTATTATCAAGAATAAATAAAATATTATATTAAGTACCATTATGTATCATTTTAATTAGATATGTTATTTCATGCGTAATAATTTATATTGGTTTATGTATGGTATGTTGAGCTCACCATTTTTAATTATGTTAAATTGAAGTATTATTTTTAGTTTCATTTTTTGGTTATTCTCTTATATTTTAAATATATTTATACAAGTTGTTATAATTTGATATACCTTGTTTTTTAGAAAATAAAAAAATATAAAGTCCGAGTTGCATAATAAATACTTGCAAAATTTTAAATTTTGATATATTTCATTCTAGATGAAAATATCAAAAGTTGAAGTGTTGAGGGGCTGAGAGTGGTATAAGCAAACGAAATCGGAAATATTTTGAAACTTCACGATTAATTACAATTTTATAACATAATTATATCCAAAAATATAAAATGTACATATCTTTATGTTTTCAATCTTAATTAGGTATTTGATTTCAAATATAATATTTTAGATCAGTTCAAGAGTTCATTTTGGGGACATTGAGTTGCATGTATTATTTCAAACTGAACAGCGGTTTTTCTGTTTTATTTTAATACAGTTAAAATTATATTACTATCTAATAACTTCATTTATTTTGGTTCATGCTCCTAGAGTTTTAAATTTATAAAATTTGTATGTTATTTTGAAAAATAAGAAACAAAAATATGATGTTGGAGTTCCATTAATAAACATAACCTTTACTATTTTGAAAATTCATGTACATATATAAATATTTATAAATTAACCAAATTTAATTAATTTTTTAACAACCTGTTTAAAAATTTTAAGACATTTTATAATTTATATGTATGAAAATTAAGTAAAACATTATTTAATAATTTTATGTTTACTCTTAATTAGGCATGAGATTTGAAAAACAATATGATATTAGATTATAAGTTTATGTTGTTTAGAGTATTTTTTATCCTTTGGTCAGAAAAATCATAATAATTATGTTAGTTTTGAAAAAAAAATTAAATTAATTTATTTGTCATTTTTTTTGTAAATTATGTTTTATATACCTACATATTTTGAAAATTATAGATATTTACTTTTTTATGTATGCTGTTTGGGGTAAATGTAAAGTAAGAAAAATAAAATTCGTCATATATATATATAAAAATATATTATAAATATTTCCTTTTTTCTTATTTATATGATTTTCGAAAGAGGAAATTTAACTTAAAAGGTAATTAAAATGTTATTAATAAAAATGAAATAAAAGCAATAGTTAGGTATAATTTAACTTAAAAGAAAATTAGGTATTAATTTTAATTCATTAAAGATAATCGTGTAACTTAATTTTTTAAAATTTAATATGGGTGAGACATTTTCGAAACTGGCTTGTCAAATACTGGCTTGACAAATAATATTATAGAGATATTTGGTTTTGAAAATATTGGCATTCAAACAAACTATCTTTTTATTTTAAGTTTTCTTTATTTCATCCGTATATTTGAATATCTCCATTATTTATTGCTTTACTCTATTCATTCTTATCTATTCTTGTAAAATTTTATTCATCATTCGTTGTAGTTACTTTAAAGTACAGAAGTGGGTGCAAGTGCAACTAATAAAAAGAGATCACGTCTTCTATAGAAAGTCTTTCAAATGACCTAAAAACAGTTATGTACATGTGAATGAATATATAAATTTTTATTAAAAGTCCTCAAGCACTTTAATAATTTAATTTCTAATTATATTAAGTGAGAAACGGAGAACCTATGTGACAATATTAAACTGCAGATCACACGAATCCTGTATTACGATTATATAGCTGACCAAATTCCAAATAAAGTCACTAATCCCACCAGTTTAGTTCAGTGGATGAATCATTCCTTTAATTTTCATTGGTTATGCTTGTATAAGCCTGTTGTTACCTATTTACTAGGCGAGTCAGTAAAAAATAGTGGTTCGTAGACTCGTAGTTAGAAAATTCTTTTATTTTTGAACCCTTTTTCAGAATTTGTATTTAGCTGGTGATAGTGGAGTAATGTTTGGTTATCTATTATCTACCCCAGATTTAGGGGTTCAAGTAGACTCTTTTCAACCAAATAGGCTACTGTTATCTACTGTACACAGCTTACAAAACTTAAATCATAGCATATTTGTGGTGTCAAGTGACCCCACAAGCCAACACGTGGGTCCGCTCCTGATCTACCCGTATGTATATAATCGTATTAGAAGAGACTAGGGTTTAAATATTGTTAAGACGTTCGACTATGTATGATTTCGTTTTATCCCTTTCACATTAAACTGACATACAATACAAATAACATTCAGAATAGTCATTTTAAGGAAATGTAAAAAGAAAAAAAATGATTGGCCATGTGCAAAGCCGTAAGGCCAGCCAAGATTGGATCTGTAGATTCCATCGATCAATAGCCAACCATAAAACAAACAAACAAACTTTGTGATTACAAGATAAATAATTTTCTAGTAGAGTACTCCACTAAGTTAATAAAAAGACATCTTTGAGAATAAAGATAGAAGCCATCCAACAGAGTTGGAACCCACATGACATGAAACTGATCGGTATTCTCAACAATTTGATTCTTCCGTATCATATTGACCACATTTAGATCGTGAGATTAAATAAAGTTTAAACCTGGCATGAGAGTTTTAGACTAACGATCCATCAAAACCACAAGCCATAGTATTATGGAAAATTGTTTAGATATTATAGTTGGAGAAGTAGATTCTCTGAGAGAAAAATACTAAGTTTATGTTTGATTTGTGCGAGTATGGTTGAGAGCGATAGTTTGTGATGGGATCAAATTCAGGTTTCCCGTACTCACTAAGAAAATCGCTTTCTACTTGGATTCTAAGCTTCTTTCTACTAAAAACCAAGAGAGACAGCTGACTAAATCCAAGTCCAACTAAAGTTAACCGAACTGAATACAAAAACTAATAAAAGCTGAACAAACTAATTAACTTAGAAACTTACTCAACTTTTAGAAACATCTTCACAAAATCTAGTTTTTGTATATACATTGTATTAGTTTTGTTGAAACAGCTCATGAGATGGGAATGTGAAAAAATATGGCTGTTAAAAATTAAAATTTATTAAACGAGAGAAAGGATGACAAGATCTTAGCTCAGGCATAAAAAATTTTAATAAATTTTTACACACAAAAAAGGATGACAAGATCTTAGCTCATGTCTATGTATGCCGGAAAGAATCAGAATCTTTACACACAAAAAAGAATCAGAATCTCACCTGCCATAATAAAATCCAATCATTCTAAAAGACAAATGAAATAGTACACTAAATTATTTATTTTCCTTGGAATAGTGATACATTATTATTCTTATTATTATTGTTTTATGTTTGTTTTCTGAAAATTTATATATTAACTCCAACCATTAGTGTTAGAAGACAAGACCAAGAGAATCTCGAATATATTTGTATGCTTTCAAACTGATTTAGGGCTCCCACTGTTTTGCTGTCACAAGATGCTCTGCATACAAATTCTCCTAACAAAAAGAAGAAGAAAATATGAAAAAAGGTCTTCTAACCAAATTTAGATTAATGAACTCCTTTAGATTGTCATTATTGATAGAAATCATTTTACACATAAAAATAAACAATAAATAAAAATATAAAAAAGTATGAGACTCTCTTATTTGAAAATTTTCACTATTCTTAAGAGATTCATTTAGCATTTGTTAAATTTTAATGGTTAATCTTATTTTATTATTTAAATTAGCTTGAGAAATTCAATAGATTTCTTAGCAATGCTAAGCCAATGCTCTTATATCCATGAAAAACTAGGGTTTTTTTGCAAAATTGACCTACAACTTAAAGTCAAACACAAAACTAACCTTTTTTTAAAAAAAAAAATTGGTTTTGCCCTATTCACCCTACAAGTTCATATAATTTACGAAAATACCATCAATTTTTTTTTTTTTTTGAAAATGACATCTTTACTCTCTCACCCTCATCATCTTCAAGTAATTACAAGATTGCCATTGTCATCAATACCACAACCACCATGAACAACCAATTTGAAGCTCTTAATGCTCCCAAAATCGATTTACCCTTCTTCTTATTCCATTCTTGTGAACTAAACACAACATATCTCTCACTTTCTCTCCATAATGAGCTAAAAAACCCAAGATTTTGATTCTAAAATTTTTATGGTTCATAGAGTCATAGAAGCTAACGATTCTGGGTGGGTGACTTTCGTTTGTGATTCTGTGTGCTTGGAGAAGCCTTATGTATGCTAAGGAACTTATCTCACCAATTTAAGGTACGACATCGAATTTTTTTCCAGATCTGTTCGTCAGACGACTTACTTGGGAAGTCGTCTGGCTGTAGACGACTTACCTGGAAGTCGTCTGGCTGTAGACGACTTACCTGGAAGTCGTCTGGTCAACGTAAAGGTTATTTTTGCAATTGACTTTGAAATCTGTAACCTGAGACGACTGAAAGTTAAGTCGTCTACTATTGTTTGGTTTCAAAAAAAATTCCAAAGAACCTAGACGACTTACATTTCAGTCGTCATAGGTTAGTTTTGCATTTGACTGGATAATTACAGAAGTTTGACTTCCCCAGACGACTTACATTTCAGCCGTCTGTCGAAAATTAAAATAATAATATTTTTTTAAAAGTAAACGACTTACAATTAAGTAGTCATAGGTTAGTTTTGCAATTGAAAAAAAAACTTCAAGATTTAATTATACACAGACGACTTATAATTCAGTCGTCCACCAGACGACTTACTTGTAAGTCGTCGAGGATTTTTTTTCCGAAATTCTGGTCAAACCTCGTAAATCCTGGACGACTTACATTCCAGTCGTCTCGTGGACGACTGAATTATAAGTCGTCTGTATATAATTAAATCTTGAAGCTTTTTTTTTCAATTGCAAAACTAACCTATGACGACTTAACTGTAAGTCGTCTACTTTTAAAAATATATTATTATTTTAATTTTCACTAGACGACTGAAATGTAAGTCGTCCAGAAAAGTCAAACTTCTGAAATAATCCAGTCAAATGCAAAACTAACCTATGACGACTGAAATGTAAGTCGTCTAGCTTTTTTGGAGTTTTTTTTAACCAAACAATAGTAGACGACTTATTTTTCAGTCGTCCGAAATAACAGATTTCAAAGTCAATTGCAAAAATAACCTCTGCGTTGACCAGACGACGTATAGTTTAGTCGTCTGGACAACTTAGATTGAAGTCGTCCGCGTCTTCTCCTCTAGTTTTTAAGTCTTCTACGTTAGTTTTTGAATAACTTGTATTTTTAAGAGTGATAAGTAACTTCAAGATATGTAAAACTCATATTTACAAAATATGTTCTTCATCCCTTAGTTTTACTAAATTTGACTAAGTTTTTCAACGCAAACTTATAAAAAATATGATATGCTTTGACTAGTTACTATTGTTTGTTTCCATCTCTTAAGTATTATTGTTATAGATAATAATGATGACTATTGTTATGAGTTGGAAGAAGGGTTAAATGCTTCTTAAAATGTTGTATCAATATGAAGCTACCAACATTCTTGTCTATTAAGATGAGAAAAGGCCATTGAAGTTTATTATTGCATATGAGA
Organism: Brassica napus; assembly: GCF_020379485.1. Classification (NCBI taxonomy): domain Eukaryota; kingdom Viridiplantae; phylum Streptophyta; class Magnoliopsida; order Brassicales; family Brassicaceae; genus Brassica; species Brassica napus. Next base: position 14,760,667 of record NC_063452.1, read on the forward strand.
GATCCAAAGATAAGAAAAAGGCTACTAAAGTCTATTATTTCATTGATTTGTAAATGTGTAAACACATTGTTAGCACATTTAATACATCTTGGAAAACATTACTACTGATTTTACAAAAAATTCACGACTAAAAGAGTAGGCATGCAATTCACAAAACAGACCACAAACAAAACTATTATAGATCATTCCTCTACAAAGACAAGCTTGGATTCCACTTGAGTAGACAAGACCAGACGACTTTTAAGAAGTTCAGACGACTTCTAAGAAGTCCAGACAACTTCCAGGAAGTTCTGGCGACTTTGTCAGAAGACTTTTAGGAAGTTCAGACGACTTCCAGACGACTTTACAGGAAGTCCAGACGACTTTTAGGAAGTCTAGACGACTTTCAGACGACTTCCAGACGACTTCCAGACGACTAACAAGTAAGTCGTCCCAGAAGTCTTCCAGATCTGAAAAACCTGCATATTAAATCCAGATCTGAAAAACCTGCATATTCAAAAACGTTCAAATGGCTTAAAAACAGAAAAAATGAGTGGAAGATTAGATAAATCTACCTTTACAGAACACACAAGAATATATATCTAAAAATAATAGATCTACCTTTAAATTAGTAGAAGATGAGTACCATCTAATTAAAAACCTGCAAAAAAAAAATAGATTAGTAAGAAAGACATGAGACAAAACTGAAAAATTCATATAAAATTTGGTGTTTTCAAGTCAAAAAGATTAGAGTGGGTTTGGAGAGTTTTAGTTTGGGAAAAAAATAAGAACTTTATACAACAAGAAGTTACCAAATGAAGAAAAATCAGACATAAGAACTTACCAAAACGCTCAGAAAAATCCAGACTACTTCCTGGAAATCCAGACGACTTCCTGGAAGTCCAGACGACTTCCTGGAAGTCCAGACGACTTTGTCAGAAGACTTCCAAGACGTCCAGACGACTAACAAGTAAGTCGTCTCAGAAGTCTTCCAGATCTGAAAAACCTGCATATCAAATCCAGATCTGAAAAACCTGCATATCCAAAAACGTTCAAATGACTTAAAAATAGAGAAAATGAGTGGAAGACTAGATAAATCTATATTTATAGAACACACAAAAATACATATCTAAAATTAATAGATCTACCTTTAAATTAGTGGAAGATGAGTACCATTTGATTAAAAACCTGCAAAAGAGATAGATTAGTAAGAAATATATGAGACAAAACTGAAAAATTCATATAAAGTTTGGTGTTTTCAAGTCAAAGAGATTAGAAAGAGGTTGGAGAGTTTTAGAATGATGAACATTACATTTTTGTTGCAGCTATTTGAGAGGAAGAGAGAGAATGTGTAAATTTTTCTTTATATAGGGAGACAAAAAATCCAATTAAGTTAAATATTTTTGACTCAGACGACTTCCTAGACGACTTACATTTCAGTCGTCTGTTGAAGAAATTAAAACTGACGACTTACTTGTAAGTCGTCCAGAAGTCGTCCAGAAGAGTTTAATATTTTTAGTGGGAAATTAAATATTTTTAGCGGGAAACTAAAATAGAAGACTTTCCTGACGACTTACAAGTAAGTCGTCTGGTTTAAATTATTTAAGCGGGAAAATAATTTTTTTAAAAAAATTTAGGCGGGAATATTTGGACGACTTACATGTAAGTCGTCTGTTTTAATTTCTTCACTAGACGACTGAAATGTAAGTCGTCCGAGTAAAATGATCCGGTTAGGTTAAAACGTACATTGGTAAAATTAAAGGTTCGATACGATGTGGACGACTGAAATATACGTCGTCCGGGTAAATTATTCAACAGACGACTAAAATATAAGTCATCCACACCCTAAACATAACCCCTAAACTTAATTATCTAATTAAACACTTCATAAAACCAAATCAAACTTGAAAAGTGTTTACTATACACAGAAATAAACACATATAGGTGAAAACTAATTTTTGAAAAAAACATTTTAGTTTTCCAAAATCTAACCCTAACAATACATACAATACTACAACATATGTTTGCCAAACTCCTAAACCAAAGTATTTCATGATTCACTACTTCCACTCATCTATCTTCAAAACAAATCAATTTTATCATATCTTAATTTATATCACTTAAAACTGTTTATAATTACTTGATTTTTATTTTTCACGCATCAAAATATTTTTTTACAAGATTTATAAATTATTTTTAAAATAAACTGGTACCAGACGACTTACACTTCAGTCGTCCAGACGACTTCCAACATCTCAGACGACTCAGACGATTTACTGGGGTTATATTCGTAAAAATGGCTTCTGTTTTTTTGTTTGGTCACAAGGGGTTGAGATGTAATTTCACTAGGCTTTTGGGTTAGTTTTGCATTTGATTCAAGTTTGAGTATAGGTTTGGGATTAAAATCAAGTTGTGGGTTAGTTTTGGCAAAAACCCCAAAAAACTAAGGGTGGACACCAATTAAATATCTGCATTTTTTGAGGTATTCGTGATCCTATCCATTTTGTCTAAATTATCAATTATCCGATTGAATTCGATTTGTAGGTATCCATATATTCGGTGTCCAGATATCCGATTCTATCCTTAAAAATAAAACAAAATAAAAATAAATAAAAAAATCAAAATAATAATATTTTGTTACAAAAAAGATATAGTTTAAAATTTTCAATAATTAAAATTATAAATTTAATAAATAAAATATTGTAAAACTTAGATAAATTATAATAATTATATAATTTATATTGGATAGTTCTCTTAAAAGATCCTAAAATAGATATTTCACCAAAATAGTCCACAAGAAAAAAATGACCAAAATAGATTTTCATTAAAGAGGTAAAAGACCCTTTTACTTTTACTTTATAAATATATAAATATACATAATTATTTAAATATATAATTGAAATAAAAAATAAAAAATAATTTATTATTATTATCATTTTTGAATAATACGTTTTTGAATTCCAACTTTTTCTTATTTTTGGTTTTTTGGATTTTTTTCTTCACAATTTTATTTTGAAATCCGAATTTTTTTTGAACCAATTTAAAAATATTTTATTTTAAATTTATTGTATTTTTTATTTAAAAAAAAATCCTAAACCCCACCCCAACCCCGACATCAAACCTAAATCGTAAGTCTAAATTAGTTAACCATATGGTTATAAGTGTCTATTTACCTATTTAATGAAATATTTTGGTCATTTTGACCCTTATAAAACTATTTTGTGAAAAAACCTTTTTAGGACCCTAGGAAATTTTTCATATATATATATATATATATATAATTTTTAAACTATATGTATATAACGAAATGAATATATGTTCCTAAAAATATAACTATATTTGATTTGTGTCGTTTCTGATATTGCATAATGCATATTTGTATTTGTTTTGCTACGAAGAGTTACGAGTATCCAATTTTTTTGGCTCAAATTGAACGGAATCAGATATTTTATCAAACTTTTAAGAACAACAACAAAAAACTATGGTCAAAGATGTCAAAAAAAAAACCATGGTCAAAGATTAAAGACCTCTTAACATTATATAAAACTCATTTTATGGGGCATATAAGCCCATTAAATGTCCATCATTGCGTTCTAGATCCCGCAGGCCCACTTTACCATCAAGCCTCGCTCTAGCTTCCGGAAGCAGCAAGCACGGTTCCGATCACGTGCCCATACCCTACGCCTTAAGCACAGTCACGTGTCATTGGTGTTCCATTTCTTCAGCACGACGAAACTCTCTGAAAGTGAAACAAATAAATAAATAAATATGGCCTAAGATAGAAACCGTAGTTTACCGATTGTTATAAATGCGTTCTCACAGAGAAATCAGTCTGTACCGGTAATAACCAACAGGTTTGATAAATTACTCCAACGGTTCGGCCTTGTTTATTCAATTTCTCGGTACGAATGAACATTAAAATCGAGTAGTAGAGCAGAGTAGGAGTACGTATGATAAATTAATGATCAAATCCGGTTAATCAATTAAATCATCAAACCAATTTTCCCAATCCGGTTAAAGTTTCGGTTTAACTCCGGTTGTGTAAAGAGATTAGACTTGGAGAGGGAGAGGGAGAGAGAGGAAAAGGTGGGAACTTTAATGGCGAGGGTAATAAATGCTCTCAAGCGCTCCCTTCTCTTATTACACAACAGTCTGTGTTCATTGCCTTGTGGGGTCTCTTTCTCTCTCTCTCTCTCTCTCTGTTTTCTGTGAAGACGAAGACAGCTGTTTCTGAGTTTTACTTCTTCTTTATTCGTGTCTATTTTCTTCTCTAGCAAGACTTTTTTACTTCAAACCGGCACAGAAACGACCTTTCTCTTTTTCTTCTTCCTTCTAATTTCTCAGACAGTAGTGGTGAAAAGACAGAGCTTTGAAAGAAACCAAAGACAGTCCACAATCTCTCTCTCTCTCTCTCTCTCTCTCTCTGTTAAAGGAAGGAAGAGAAATGACGAGAAGAGCGGAGTTCAAGCTAGGTTTCTTCGTGGTTCTTCAATTCATGTGTCTGCTATCGCTATGTGAGTCTTGATTCTCTTCTTGAATTAGGGTTTATAAGCAAAAGGGTTTTATGAGTTTCCTTAATTGATTGGTACATTTTTGATTGAAAGTTCGATTCTTTTGGCTTGATTTAGAACAATCTGCTTGTTTATTGTGATGGGTCATGAGTGTTTTATGTTACTTAGGGTTTATAGATGCTGTAATGCTTCAACTTGTTGTGTGATGGTTTGGTTTTGCTATAGGTTCATCTGAGGAGTTCTTGCCTCAGATATCACCAGACACGTCGCCTCAACCATTCCTTCCCTTCATTGCTCCTTCTCCTATGGCTCCTTACATCAACACCACCATCCCCAAGCTATCTGGTCTCTTCTTGTCTTAACATTTCTTCATTGTGATTGCCTAATAATCTCTACTCACTCCTTTTTTGGTGTCTTCCAGGGCTTTGCTCGCTTAATTTCACTGCTTCCGAGAGTTTGATTCAAACAACATCACACAACTGCTGGACTGTCTTTGCTCCATTATTAGCCAATGTCATGTGTTGTCCTCAGCTAGACGCTGCTCTCACCATCATCCTCGGCAAAGCAAGCAAACAAACTGGTCAGCTTGCCTTAAACAGAACACAGTCTAAGCACTGTCTCTCGGATTTAGAGCAGATCTTGGTAGGCAAAGGCGCTTCTAGCAAGCTTGGGAGTATATGTTCCCTTCACTCGTCGTATCTCACTGCTTCCTCCTGCCCTCTGACCGACGTGGATCAGTTCAAAAGCGCCGTGGACACGTCTAAGCTTCTCTTGGCTTGTGAGAAAGTTGATCCTGTCAAGGAGTGTTGCGAACAGGCTTGCCAAAACGCCATACTCGACGCAGCTACTAATATTACTCTCAATGCATCTGAGCCTTTGATGGATAACTCGGTTCGGATCAGTGATTGTAAGAACATAGTGCACCGTTGGCTCGCTACTAAACTTGACCCTTCTCAGGCTAAGGAAACTCTCAGAGGTTTAGCAAACTGCAAACTCAATAGAGGTAAAAACCAAGTCAGGGTTTAACATTTTAACTTTTTATTTATTAACATTTTCACATGTTTGTGTGTGTAATTGGTTTCAGTTTGTCCTCTTGTGTTTCCACACATGCGACACATCAGTGGTAACTGCAGCAACGAGTTGAGTAACCAAACAAGTTGTTGCCGTGCAATGGAGAGTTATGTGTCTCATCTGCAAAAGCAATCACTTATAACTAATTTGCAAGCTTTGGATTGCGCAACCTCTCTTGGGACAAAGCTTCAGAAGCTAAACATCACTAAGAATGTCTTCACTGCTTGTCATATAAGTCTCAAAGACTTCTCTCTTCAAGGTTCTCTACTTTACACTTTCAACATCTATTTTCCTTTCGGTATAAATCATTAACCAGTTTTGCTTATCTTTCTGTTGCTTGGTGATGCATTGTGGATTGGATTCATACAGTTGGAAACCAAGGTGTGAATTAAACTTTCCATTTACATTCATCGTTTCAGAAACTTGAAAACCATTTTTATTAACTTTTAAGACTTTTCTCTTTGTTTTTTGGTTTAAAGAATCTGGTTGTCTATTACCAAGCTTACCATCTGATGCGATATTCGATCAAGACACGGGAATTAGCTTCACTTGTGATCTGAATGACAACATTCCAGCCCCATGGCCTTCTTCATCTCAGTCCTCAGCCTCTACCTGTAAAAAGAGTGCGTTGTTATTATCGTGTCTAGCTTCTTGATTTTAGACATGTACATCTCTTTTGGGCTTTAACTTATATCCACTTTTGTCTTTTCTTTTGCAGCTGTTAGAATCCCTGCTCTTCCTGCTGCTGCCTCCTCGCAACCCAGTAAGTTTTTCCTGTCTAACGTTACACTAGTAATAGGCCTAGCTCTCACCAAAAGATAGCTCAAGAGTAAAGATTGGTATATTTTTGTCATAATATCTTCCTCTAAAATAGAAATTTCTACATTTTTCTTTATATTTAAGGGAAGAAATAGCATTCCTCTATTTTTTTACTCTATTATAGGGAAATGCTATTTTAGAAGAATACATTAGGGTAAATTCCACCTATATTATAAAATTATTCTATTCTAGAGGAATAAATAGTAAAATACATTGGAGATGTGGTCTTTATATATTGTCCACAAAGTCTCAATGTGGGACTTTAATATACTCGAAACTAAAAACTTTATTGGTTTGTTAGTCAAATCTGAAATGTGTTTTAATTTTCTTTTTGATCTCTCAGGTCTCTACAATGAGGGAGTGAAACGTTTGGTGATCTTTGTATTGTTTATGGTTCTTGTGATGCTTCTGTCATGATACCAGAACTAAACCGGGTTCACTCTTATCTCTTACCGGTTTACTAGTAATAGCTGTGGTTTTTGTGATCAAACCGGTACAGTCAGCTGTCGGAAGTAGTATGTTGACATAACCGGTTCAAGTGCTTGAGTTGTTTGAGGTATAAGTTTCGGAAAGTCTTTTATCTTTATTGATTCATGATTCTTGGAAACCTTTTTAATGTAAAGAAAAAGGTCTTGTAGGATTTATTTTCTGTGAGCTTATATATATATAATATGTTTATTTTCTCTACTTTACAATTTTTATTTATTTATAGACATTTGATTTCGGAAATTAAAAGTGCTACTTGGTAATTCTTTTTATTTCATATGGATCCGATTCTAGTTGGTAAAGTTAAAATTTGTCAAAATCATGCGTGCATATAAGCTTTGGGATGGTGGAAAGAAGTGATGGCTCTATGAATTTTGATCTGATTTTGCTTATTTGACCTCCCATGTGATGTTTAAACAGCCATTTTTGCATGTCACAGATTCTGTGACCAAATGTTATTCGTTTCATATCATAGGTTTTTAGTTGCTAATCTTTTTCAGGATTTAAAATCATAACTTGTGACAAGTCGCGTAAATCAAAACAAACAATAACCTGCAGACTTATGATCTAATCGTGCAATCAATCTTGTGATAGCAAAACAAATAGCAACTTGTGATTTGTGATATATGACGTTCGACTGATCGCAAGTTGCAGTTGCAGATTGTTGCGACATGAAAACAAATAGAGCCAACATATTCATGCTATTTTCGCATGTTATGATAGTTGGACCTTTTGTGATAATTCTTTTTATAGTACTCTTTTATATATAAACCAAGAAACATCTGATTTTTTGTTATCATTACCAAGAATGAATGGTCAAGAGTTCCAGTTTCTGTTTTAGATTGAAACTGAAGAAATTAAAATTCTGACAACTATAGACTTCGGTTGGAAATTTATGTCTTGAACATTACATACTTTTGACATAATCCATCCAGTCCAAGACATAACGGTGTTCGTTGGATCTTTGTATGGCTAAAGCATATGTTGGTGGACATAACTCCGATGAGTGTCCAATGATACCAATATCTTTGATTAAAAAAATGTGAACTGGAATTGTGTTTAAAGAAATTGAAACTCTACGAACCACGTTAATGGGAACATCTTTTGTTAATGGCAACAATATGGACCCATTATTGGCACTATTGGGATTTAGTATGCGCAGGGTGTCTAGCTCGCTCAACTCAGCTCAGCTTATAGTGAGTTCGGTTTTTTCATGAGCTAATTCAGATCAGCTCATTTATTATATGAGCTTTAATATGTAAACTCGGACTCAGATCAATCTAGATCATGAGTTAAATGAGCTAACTCATGATCTAAATAAAAATAATAATTATAAAATAAAATAGTGATAGAATAACTTGTATAATATTGTTCAAAATTTTAATATTAAAAAATCCAAAACATAAATATTAAATACTAAATAAAAACCAACACATGACGAAAATAAAAATAAAAAAACACCTAATATAAATTAAATTAAAGCAAAATCAATGATCCAAATCTCTATTCTTCGTGAGAGTCTTGAGCCAATTCATCTTCAATGTCTTATATGTATTTTTTACATTTTAATTTTAGAAGATAAAAATGATTGATATAGATATTATCTTTTAAGAAGATTTGGTTTGACATTTTAATTTTAAAAGATAAATATGATAAACATAGAAATTATCTCTTTTTACATAAAAAATAGAAATTATCCAAATATAATATATATATATTGTAAGTATAAAATAAACAAGCTCATGAGTCAGCTCATGTTCATTAAAGATCGTTCATATCACTCTTGATCTAATTTAAGCTCGGTCATTAAACTCATTTATTAAATGAGCTTAAAATATAGGGATCGTGTTTATGAAAAAACGAGTTGAACTGAGCCAGATCATGAGCTATAACTCATTTTAACACCCCTGAGTATGTGAATTGCAATGGGAAATAATAGAGATTATTGGCTCAATATACTAGAATGGCCAGGAAATTAAGTAAATACCCGAAATCATGAAAAACCCTCTCCCACTGTAGCTTTTTGTGTACCCCATGACCTTTTTACCCTTAGATTTAGATATGTAAGTTAACGTGTTACCGAAATTGATTTGGTGGTGATCTTTTAAAGTACAAACCTAGGTGGCTATCAAGATGTAGGGCTCCAGCTCCCTTCTTCCCCCTCCATTCGTTTTCTTTGATTTCTGTGTAAGGTACAATATAAAATCTACAAAAAATTGGGAGAAATCTAATTGTAGCAGAGCATGGCGGGATCTAAAGCTTACCCCCAAATATTTAGGGTTTACTATTTTGTATTAATAGGGTCTTGAAAAAACATAAATGTAAACTCGAGTTGATAGAGATAACGAAGACTGTTAGATAAAGTTTTTTGCAGTTAGGAATCTCTTTTTACAATAGTTGTTAACGATGTGGTTGTTATCGGAAATTCAACTTGAAACTTAGCCCCTAAGCCAATACCATGCCGTGGTAACTATACTATTAACCATCTAACTTTGGGACGTGTGAATGATTTACGTGGTGGTTAAACGATAGAAAAACTTTTTGGAAAGATATGTTTGCACAATGTTAGATGTCAGCAAGCCAACATGATGGAGGTGTGAACAGATGATGAGGACACATTGCTGACAAAACTTTATCCTCGACGAGGAGGGCACATGTGGCTGCTGTTTAAACAAGCGAAGGACTCGAGTCATCAACAAACTCTTTAGCTGCTCCATTGAATGCAGTACAACCGTTGCTTGGGACCGGTGTTATTAGGCTTGGAGAGGGACGAGCTACTACAGTTGCCATGCTGAGCATGGCATTGACCATAGGTGCGTGTTAAGTTTTATCTTACATGTTACCTTGTTTAGTGGATGTTAATATGTAACATACCTACTAACTGTTGTTGGTCATGTTAAACACAATCCATAAAACTTCCATTCAGAAATTCAGAAACTGAACAAGCATTGGTTTGAATCCTTAATTACACGTAAACAAATAAGTATGAAAGTCAATTAGAGGAATATTTTTATACATAAAGCCGAAAAAAAATTTAACAATCTTCGGCGGTTCATACATGTTAACTTATTTTGTGATATATGGTTAGTACAATATGAGAAGGGTTACAAAAAAAGTTAGCAAAAAGGTTAGTACACTGCATCCTCGATCTTGAGATTTACTATCCCCTCTACAAGGTTTGCAATGCGGCCAGGGTCTCTTACGTCACCAACCTCAGCATCGGGTGAGTCAGCTTGGCTCTCCTGTCTTTCTTTACTTTGGCCTTCTGTTCTTTTTGTTTTCTCTCAGCTCTCATATGCGCCAGGTCCACCACGGTGAGCATTATCGTCTTGAATACATGACCTTTCTGGAGTAGTCTGATAAGATTGTCCACAGCCTCGTCATTCACCGCACCCTCCCACACCAAATCGTTTCAAGAGTGTGTAGCATCCACTACCATGGATGTCACCTTTTCCTGCATAATAGTAGCAACTGGTAACAAACCATATGCGTTTTGGTTAATTTATACTAATAACATCTAGTATTAATCTTAGCATCTAAAACTTGGGTGTGCCAGTAATTGCAAATGTGAGGATTTATAAATATTAACAATTATTAATTACTGTAGCTGTTAATTTGCATGTTAGCACGTTATGGTCAAGAGCAACGTCCATCAAAAAAATTGCTTGTCTTTGGAATTAGATACATATAAACACTACTAATTAAGATAGATGCTAGGTTGCGAGGAGTACAATCAAATGAAGTGTATCATGTATCATACTTGGGTTACAAAAATGACGAACATTATCTGATTACCCTAGCTGGGTAAGCTGCAAGTTAGCTAATTAAGAGCAAAGAGTAATGTACATCCAATTCACATTGTGGGTCTTTCAAATGCCATAAATATTAGCAAGTACTAATTAAGATACCTGCTATGTTAATTATGAGAAAACTTATTTTAGGGGAGAAAGCTTATTTCTAAAAACATTATTAACCTTGCATTACTAACCAGATCTCATACCTTTTCTTCACTTTGAGCATTCGTATAACGACGAACAGATAAAAAGTGCCGGAAAATGAAGGGTTCTCGGCTTGGGATATAATCTTCCCAAACATTGTGTTTCACATGAAATCTACTTCTTCCGGATCTTGATGTTGATTATGGATTCAATCTTCTTCAGTTTTGTGGTAAGTAGTAACCCTTTTTCCGACCGATTCTTCACCGGCTGCAAACATCGTTCTGGAAAAAAAACAGATGATCCATAACGCATATTGCTAAGATTTCGAAGCCTGTGCAACGAAGCAAATTATATTTTTCTTTGGTTTATGAAGAAAGGCGATTGAAAAGGTGTGACTTTCACAAAAAAATGAACTATTGAACACTGTAAACGACGACATCTCGTTTGTTCTCTAAGTCTCACTTATTTAATACTAGTGTTGTTCAGAAAATATTGTGTAATAGGAGAGTCTACATAGCGGTGTAGTACAGTGCATTGCATGGCGTAGCTTCAAAAATCTAACACGAAATCTGCAAGTACAAGATAGTGTAGCTGTAGACGTATAGGGATGTTATCGTATTAAATAAAGTTGAATAGTGCTCCGGGTATTCTCGTAATTTTGACAATTTCTGTGTGTACACAGCCTAAATTCTCAACATCACTATTTAGAAAATATGTCATTTTCTATTATTTCGTTTTGGGCCCTAAAATCTCAGCCTGAACTTAGTGGGCTTGATGAACTAGGATATCTACAATGTGTTGCATGATAAGATAACATGTTTTCAATTTGTTGATGTGATTTTCCAGAGCAACACTATGTGACCAAAACTTTCTGGAAAAATTAACGATGTGACATCTCAAAGGGTAGCCTATCTTAATATATCACGTGATACAAAAATGTACCATGCAAGTTGTTGCAGAGATTAGGAGTTTTAGTCAACTTGCACAAGACTTTTATCACCTCTTCATTTATGATCTTCCACTTCAAGAATGGGATTCAGTAACTTCAGTTTGGCGTTGACGTCGAACCTTTATCCCAATGTGTTAAGATGTCTTCGGCTTTAAGTAGTTTATGATCTTCCACTTCAATAATTTTTTTGTATAACAAATTAACAATACTATATATTTTTGGTAAAATAAAGACAAGATAAGCTTTTTTTTGTGACACAAAGACAAGATAAGTTTTTTACCAATTTATCTTACATAGTATGTATCCTAGATTTTGTTAAAAAAAAAGGATGTATCCTAGTTCGTTTTTTTTTCTATCTACCCCTGTGCTATTTAAAATACTATTTTATTTAGATTTTTCAGGACCACCCAAGATTTTTTCAGTTCTTAATCTATCATGTGTGATATAGAATATGAATGCTTGCCTCTTGAAAATGTACTAGTGGGTTTGTTGTTGCCATACGTTTGACATAAAAAAAATTGATTAAAAAATATAACGTGATATCTGGCATAAAAATACAAAATTTAATTACTTCTTACAAGTACAAAACAAAAGCTCCAGTTTTTTCACTCATCTTTGCCATACGTCTGACATAAAAATGATTAAAAAATATAACGTGATATCTGGCATAAAAATACAAAATTTAATTACTTCTTACACGTACAAAACAAAAGCTCCAGTTTTTTTTTTCACTCAGTTAAGCTTATCTACGTTCTTAATTTATTCATCAATAGATATATAGACCCAGCCAAACCCACGAGATTCTCGAGTTTTCGATCTTACATAACTCCAAGACGATATATGTATTGATGTATATGATTTAGAACACCCTAGCCTACTACTAAATATAGCAACCTACAATGTTAGGTTATCTATGGGAAGCAATATGCATGGTAGATATCCATTAGCTAGAAAACAGTTCATCTATATCGTGTCCATCTGTCAGAATTTATAACGCAGTCCAATCAGAAGTGATGATTTAAATCTGATTAGATCAATAATTGAACTATGCTTAATTATTATTTTAGCTGTAAGTCTGTAACCATAAGTCATTATTCATTTCCGCAATATCCTCTTCTCTAAGTAGAGATCGCGATTCACGTGGGAATGAGTGAGAGAAAGTTTTGATCTGACTCTAGGAAAATGGAGATTAAGGAGGGTGTATTGAATCATGGATTTTAAAAGTTTGAATGGATTTAGAAAAATATTGGAGTTTGAAGAGATTTGGACTAAACCTCGTTTATATGAGTGGAATTTAGAAAGAGAAACGGAGATTCGGGTGAGATTTACTCTTAAATTTCAGAGTACTTATTAGCAAAAAATATATATTTCAGAGTACTCTAGATTATTTGATATTATTAATCTATGTTATTCCATTATTTTTGAACAAATGACACATCGTTACAAGACGCGAGTTGGCTCCGTTTCGCAACTCTCACAAACGGAAAACGAGCAAGACGACGTGGTTCATCAGATCATTGATAAGGGAAGTAACTGGATTTTCTTCTTAGAAGAAAACCACTGAGGCTTCTCAAAGTTGGTAAAGACAAGAGGACTCTTAAGGTTGCTAAGAGGAAGTTGGGTATCCACAAAAGAGCCCAGAGGAAGAGGGAGGATATGTCTAGTGTTCATGAGGTCTGGTGGAGATGCTACTACTGAGAAGAAGATATAATAGATCAAAAATGTTTATCAAAATATAAAATTTATAAGACAACAAGAAATATATAATAGGTGATTTACTAACAAGTCTTCATGTTAATTCATTCATTTTTGCTACACATGTCATGTACGCTCATTTTTGCTACACATGTCATACACTCATTCTCATAGTTATAGTTACGTGTAAAAGCTTAATCCGAAACAAATAACTTGAGTGATGTTTTCCAAAAAAAAAAGAGTACACAATTATCAGGTTTATCGTGTTGTGCCTGCAAAAAGAACTTCTAAACAAGTTAGGGTGACACAGCTCCCACAACTCCTTCTCCCCTAGCTTACATGTGCTAAAGTGCTTCACCGCAAATGTTGTGCCATCAGAAAGAAGCGCCTTATACGTTGTCCATGTCCTAGTATAATGTTCTCAGAGCTTGCATCCATTAAGTCCCCAAGCTTAACTTTAACCAAAGGCTTCTAAAACAAAGAAACTTGAGCAAGCTTATGGCTACTAAGTCTTTACGCCAAACAACTAACTCCTCCTTTTGTTAATCTACTTCTCTTCTCTTTGTACACTTCAAATGGCAATACCACCAAACCCCAAAAGCTAACAACATCCATGCAGCAGCACCAAACACGCCAGCTGATAATCACAAGATTATTCTTGCTTAACTCCACAGGTCGAAGATAAAGAATGACCAGAGAGACCATGATTCTCAGTGAAATCATCAGAGGAGTATTTAGGTGAGATAAAGAAAGATGGAATGCGACCTTAGACAAAGAGAACGTCGCTAATCTACCCAAAGACGACAACTCCAGATAACTGTTTCTTCGACAGAACCAAAGAGTTCACAAACCTACACTCTGCTAAAGTAATCTTACCGTTCAAATCATTGTTTGACATATCAAGAGACACCAAAAACAGTAACCTAGTACACAGTTGTGGAGGGATGTTACCAGACAATTATTGGTTGCTACATAGATCCAGTTTTTGTAAGCTCCCACAGTACTGAGGAGACTCTGGGATCGGACAAGAAAAACCATGTCTGGAAGCTCGAGATTGATAACTATGTTCTCCTGATTGTTCCAAGTTCCAACAAGACACACCCAAAAATTGAAATATCTAGTATAGAGTATGCTCGTGTGTCCTACAAGGAAGCTGATAGCTTGGTTTTTCAGAAATTACAGAGGAACCCAAGAGTGGCGTTTGCAAAGTTACTAAGGATCAGTGAGAGGTTTGGATTCCTCCTAAGCATCTTACATCTGCAGCCATCGCGGGATAATAACAGAGGAAGAAGATGAACAGAGTAGTGTTATCGATAAAGGAAGAAACTTTATGGGGTTTGAGCCGATCTCCATAGATGAAGTGTTCACAGATTTGATTTTTTTGTATCTATCTGCTAATGGAGCAGAGAGACAAAGCTGCAAGTCATACGCATTGAACGATCATCTCAAGAATTAGATAGATGCAAAGTAGTCGTCAATTGTCTTCTGTATATATTTTCTTTTTCATCGTTAGATACATGTTTTATTTTTATTGTGAAGTCAGTCCAAATAACACATGTAGAGGTAGGAGTTTTATAACCACATTTTCTAACTTGAATTAACGCAAAGTATTCTAAAATCACATTCATAGCTTTTTCTTTCAAAATAGTGTCTACCTTTCAATAACAGTGGATTTGATTTAAGTTTTGTAAATGGTTAATTGAATAACATGAGATTTGCAAGTGTTTCTAGTGATTTTATATAAATTTTATGTGGGGAGCTTTATTTTTTTTATTTTATTTTTTTTTGGTTTTTTCTCTGATTTAAAAAAAAAAAAATTTAAAACGAACCAATCGCGGACTGCCACCTGTCAGTGGGGCCCGCGAAACAGCTCAAGCATCGACGCCAGATCTGGCGTCTTTGGCTTTGCTTCTTCTCCTTTTGTGGTGGAACCCACCCCTAAGCACTCCTCTTTGCTGCCGCATCAATCCTGCTCTAACTACCTAGAGGATAATAGCCATAACTCATAAGGAAAATCAAATGCTGCAATGTTTTTCGTTTATACGACTAAAATTAGTTTCTGCTACAACATGACATGTTCAGTATTTAATCATGCATATGCATATTTAGTAGGAGTACTAAGGGGCCCGAGTATTAAATAGTTTCCAACTCAAGAGTTGAATCCGGATGATGAGTTTGAGTTGCGAGAATAATAAAATCTAGATATCTTTATGTAAGTTGCAGCGTTTGGATGCATCATGATAAATAATACTCCGTTCGTTTTGAGAAATTGCTACTAAGCTCAATACTATTTTTCAAATACCCTCAATCAAAAATACTAAATATTTAGGTTTATGGTTTAGTGATTCTTGTTTAAGATTTAGTATTTAGAGTGGTGGGGTTGGGTTTATAAACTTTTATGATTTAAGAATGTTAATTTTGTCTTTTATAATAAATTTAAGGTATTTACGAAAATGATTAGCATTTAAAAGTGACAATCTAGCACGTAATGCTTGGAAACAATCGTTTTTCGCGTTCATATGGATGCGGAGTTACAAGAGTGATTCACATGGTCTTAGATGAGTCTGTATGTTGATAACAAAAAAAAATAAGATTAGCATTTAAAATTAAATTACTAAATTTAAAAAGTGGTATCAAATTTGAGATCGAATACCCTCGTCCGTTTTTTATAAATGACGTTTTAGAAAAAAATTGTTTCAAATTACATTAGTTTTTCAAATTTCAATGTAAAATTTATTAATACTATATTATATGACTCTTTATATTGTACTGTTTGTTTTTCTATTGGTTGGGTTGTGATTAATTAGATATAAATGATGTTTTTTTTTCATAAAAATGAAATTAAATACTTTTTTTAATCTATATGTACAAACCCAAAACGCCAAGAAATAAAAGCAGAGAGAGAGTAATAAAACTTCATAATGTAAATAGGTTAGGGTTTGAATAATATTCAAGGTTGAAAAATACTGGGAAAATTCCACCAAAAAATACCCTATTAAAGTTTGTTAAGCTATTTAATATCGAAATTTTTTTTCTACCCAGTTTCATACCCTAACTAATTATTTTTCCATTTTAATACACTAACTTTTAAAATTTTGCTTATTTTAATACCCTAAAATACTAATAAGTTTCATATGAAACTTATAAGATCTCTCAAATTCAAAACATTTCTTTCAAAAATAAGTTAGTTTTAAATTTTAGGAATAAAATAAACTAAAAAGTTGATAACCTTAAGATTTTTTTTCAGTTTGAGAGATTTTATAAGTTTCATTTGCAATTTATTAATATTTTAATTAAAATAAATATAGTTTGAGTATTAAAATGAACCCGCTTAAAAAAAGTTATTGTATTAAAATGAACAAAATAATTAGTTAATGTATTAAACTGGGTAACAAAAAAGTTTGTGTACAAATTATCTTATCAAAATTAAGTTGAGGTATTTTTATGGAATTTTCCCAAAAATATTTGCTTAAAACTTGAAAGCCTTCACTCCATCTGATTTATTGTACACTCTTTCTGTTTCTAGTAAAATCTACATTTTATATGTTTCATAGATATTAAATGATTAATACTCTCATCATTAAATAAAACAAAACTTAAGGATGTGAATACTTCATTATCCAATACAGATCAAACTAACATTTTGATAGATTTAATCATTTAAACCTTTTTTAGTAGCGAATCAAAATTGAAAGGTTTGAGTTGTCTTCCAAAGGAAAGACAATAGTTTATGTCCCTAAATCAAATGATGAAGGCGTATATGATTTTGTATCGGAAAGTCAATGAAAAGGTTCTATGCTAACTACTTGTCGTTGACTGAAAAAAATACAACAGTTAGTTAAAAGGTTGGACTTTCATTAGACAGAGACTACATTTGTTTACACCTTCGGCAATCATTTGGGGTGGAAAATTATTTACTTTAAAATCATATGGAATATGATTTAAACATTTTAATACGTAACTAAATTTTCTAGAATAAATGTAATCACTGGATAAATCCTTTATCAGATATTTAATAGATAAAAAAGAATCTAATTATTATGCCTTTAGTCAAGAAAAAGAATCTAATTATTTCTGGCTAAGCAAAAATAACTGGACAGGTTATTCCTTTGAGAATATTTTGTTGAAGAGGACAAATTAAATACTACACATGTTAATGATAATTTTCTGCCATATATAATCATGAAAATTACACTGTATCTTTATGTTCACATTTGGCTGAAATATACGCAATTGATCGTTGCTGAGAGTTTGTTACTTGTAGTTTGGCGTTTATGAGACAAACCGCGTTTGCGGTTAGGTTGACCATAGATCTCTCTCTCTCTACGTGTGTTGATTTGATGCACGAGTTTAGCGTGCTTGCTGTCCCACGTGATATCCTTACGACGACTCATCTTCATCTTTTTTTTTCCTTTTTGTTCAAAACGACTCGTCATCTTTACATATTCTAATCAACGCTAAAAGTTTTGTTGACCAATTTTTTTTCTTTTGACCAATGTTGCAACGCTAAAAGTTTGTCTCCATTTTTGTTTGTGTGGATAATGTCAATTACTTTTCTTTTATTGAAGTAATATTGTTTTGGAACAAGTAATATATCGTTATATATATATATATATATATATTATTTCTTTTGACGAAAATAAATAGTTACATTTCTTTTGCTGAAATTTTAAATTGATTATCAACAAAAAAAAATTACACGCCACTGAGGTTTATGCTTTCAAACATGAACACCATCCATAAAAAACAGAAACTGGAATAGAACTGGAGCTTTGGCCTACGTGGTGCGACCGAACGAGCACTGCATCATATCATTGTAGAAAGATGGGTGTCGGTGTAGTAGCGATGATATCCTGTTCTTGATGGTCTTATCAACACGAACTAGATGACTTGCACTCTGGGGTTGCGCTTGATGTCTTCTATTGTTTCTCTCCCTCCATAAGCTATAGATAGTAGTCTGGAAAACAAGTTTCAGGAGACAAGTATCAATCTCCTTACGTCGAGTAGAAAGAAGGGTTGCTATGGTAATAGACCAGTCAGGGCTCACCCTAGATCCCAGAAGGTATCCGACCACATCAATCCAAACAGTAAACGAGTAGGGACACGCGAAGAACAGATGGTCTCTGGTCTCGTCCGGTTCCCCACACAAAAGACACGGCTGGAAGCAACCCCATGCTCTACTCCTAGCTCCCGTATATAATCTATCCTTGAGTGCTAGCCATGTAATGAATGAGAACCTAGGAATGGCTTGTGGAAACCATACAATTTTGCTCCAAGGGACTGTAGGGTGTGTGACCCTAATCTGCTGCCATGTTTGCATACTAGAGAAGCATTGTTTATAATCTTCTTCCCCATGGCGCCATACGTAACGATCATCGCCTGCAGTATCCACCGGGGCCGGAATTGACGTGATGGTGGCCATCATCGCCCGTAGGTGACAGCCACGACATCGACGAAAATTCCATTGTCCAGCAGACGCCGCACTTGATATCGTTGCATAGCGAGGGATACCAAAAAGGCAAGAACCCGTGTACCTGAGTCACTTGTAATATTAATTAAATCGTTTTATTTTTCTGTACGATATATCGTTATATATAATCTATCTTTCTATATACTTATATATACATATATATTTAGGAATGATCTAGTAAGAAATTATCTGAATCAATAAAAATGTGACTTTTTAACACTTGTTTACCAAAAAAAGGTTTAACACTCAAAATTTTAAATAAATTATATTTAATATATATATATATATTGTATTAGAATATTTTCAAAGGTAATTTCAGAAATTTGATGATCTTAAAAATTATATAATATAATTTTGATGATATAAAAATATAAAAGAGGTAATTCAATTTTACCAGAATACCACTTTCAAATTTACTTTTAAAAAGATGACTATTTTCACATATACCTAAGTTTATGATAAAACTAAACTAACCCTTTTAATTCATTTATTAATGTTTGATAATCATTTATAAAATTGATAGCTCAACCCCATCCCTTAAATATTAAACTTTAAAAATAGCCACTAAACCGTTATTAAGGTATTATTGATTAGATGAATTTTTTAAAAATAATAACCAATTTATGGTATTTTAAAATCACGATTTAAATTATTGTTTAACTTGTTTGTCATCTGGGCCAGATAGATATATACATATATATATATATATATATATATATATATAGATATAGATATATATACCTATATAATACTCATTGAAAATATTGATTCTTTATTAAGTCACATTTAACTAACATAGATGGAAGCATTTCGTAATTGGTTAAAGCCTTAAAGAATAAACCAGTTAATTAGTACTGAGGATCATATAGTATTAAAATCTTTTTTAGATGTATTATTATGTCTAAATAAATTCTAATAATATTAACTTATTAAATGTAAGTTAAGTCAACAAAATATTGAAAAAAATCAATAGTTATTTTGGTTAAAAAGTTACATACTACACACATATTCTCGTTATTAAAAAAATAAAAAAAAATTCTTAATAATAACGTGTAAAATAACAAAATATAGTAATATACACAATATTTCAGTCCCGACTATGATTTTGGTTTTAGTCATCAACAAATTACAATTAATAGTTTAATTTTACGAAAAAGAAAAGAAATTAATCGGCTAATTATATTTATTTACTGTATATTATTCTTTCCATCTTAAATTGAATGTTTTTTCTTGTCTTAGATGATGGATAGGTGAGGGTATGTGCGTTTGCTTCCGAACGAATAAAGAGAAAAAATATTCTACTTGTTTCACAAAGACTAGATGTTTTCCTGCACAATTTGTAGTAATAAAAATGTAAATCTAAATTATATCTAAATATAATTTTTTATTATTATTTTAAATTTTATTATTTTTACCAATATTTTATTGTAAAATTTTGAGTTAATTGAACATAAAATCAAGATAAAATAAACAATTTTTAATTTAAATTATATTTAAGAATGTATACATATATATATATTTAAAATTATAATTTTACATATATTTTTATCTATTTTTTGGATAAAATTTATTAAATCAACTTATATAAAATTAATAAAAACATTTGGTACAAAAGGTATATAATTATTAAAAAGTAAAAATAAAAATATTTCTAAAATTTGTAGATATATAAAGATGATAATAATATTACGATTAAAAAATTTTATTTTTAAGAAAATGTAAAATATTTGAAAATATTATTTAGTGATAAAATTGTATAATTATAAAAATAGAAATAGATAATATTTCAAAATTTATAATATATTATTATATTTCTATTATTATATTATTTGACATCATATTTGAATATATTTACTTCAATGATGATGTATAATTTACTACTATATTCTAAAAAGTTTACCAAAACTATAAATAAGGATTAAGTAATTGTTTATGTCACGTTTAACCTAAATCATGTCATCATTTATATAGTGAAAGTGAATATAGAAAAGACATGTGTCAAAATCACTTTGCAAATAATGTATAGGAAATTGTTGTTTTGGAATTTTTTCACATTTCAAAAGTAAAATTAGTATACCAAAAATATTCCTACTTTAATACATAATTTTTACAGAAAAAGATTATTATATGCAACAGTTATATATTAATTTTTGTAAAGATGTAAAAATTACATTAAAAACATAAAACAACAATTTTGTAAGACAATAAAAAATTTAAAACAACGATCTTAGTAAAATGGAGGTAGTGCTTTTTTGAATGCGTTAGCAGCAACCCAAACTTCCCTTCATTTACTTTGCGGAAGCTGGACAACACATAGCTGAAAGTCAGAGAGCTCAAAAGACATGCTTAACCCTTCGCCTGAAGGACTAGGCGCACCCGTCCATCTGATAACTCAGCCCATTTTCCAAGAATAATTATTACTCCCTCTATTTCTAAAAGATCAATGTTATCGTTTTTTCACACTTATTAAAAAAAATATAAAATTATATTTTTCAATACATTATTTTTAATTAATTATTTCCAATAACTTTTAACCAATGAAATTTTATTAAACACAATTGTATTTTTTTAAAAGTATAATTTTTCAATAATTAATGTATTGAAAATATAAAAAATGTATCTTTTTGAAACAATTTTTTTTTCTAAAACATGGATCTTTTAGGAACGGAGAGAATATTTTTTTTGTCAGTCAAGAAAATGAAAAACAACTTGCTGTAAAGTAATTCTAGAGAGTATGTGTTATTTTATAAATTAAATGTAGAATTTTGGGATCGTTCAGCTAGATAGATTTTCTACCTAAAAATTAATATAATAAATGATGTAGTTCATTTATTTTATATATTATTTAGGGTTTTTTTGTAACTAACAAGTGAGAGATTTAGTTTCTATTACGTTTTCCGAGATGATAGTTCTTTTGAGCGTCATTCTCATAATGTTGGAGCAAAAATTGATGGACCAACTCTGGACCGGATAGATGTAGATGGGGTTGAATTGTTTGGATCAAGTTCTGATATCATGTTAAGGTAGATATGTTTATAATCGAAAACTATTTAGTGATAAATAGAGTTGTTTATCTATCTTATATATTATTTATGATCTCTTCTAACTACCGATACAAGAGGCTTTCTCTTTAATATAGATTAGTATATCTCTTTTATATCTAATTAAATTTTACGAACAATTGGTGCTATATAATTATAATAATTAAATATATATATATATATATATATAATTATATATATAATTAATTGAGCTATTTTTTAAATATGCATGAAAAACTTAAATAGACATCTCACTTGAAAGGGAAAGATTATGGTTTTTGAGTGGAAGACGGATAAAAGACGGAGGACACACGTCTTTTATCTAATCAAAATATAATGTATCAAATATTTTATAATATTTAAACTATACATATAGAACTGCTAAGAACATTTAGCTTTTTAAAATTTTAGGTCAAGATTATAATTTACAATATACTAATTATTCATATTTAACTCATATATAATTTATAGCTTATTAATTTTTTTTGTATTAAATAAATATTTTGTACATAAATTATAAAATAGTATAAAAAAATATTGTTAAATAATAAATAACTTTAAATTTAATATAAATAATAATAATATTTAAATTAGTTATTATATTTATTTGCTTTCTAAATCTTTAAATAAATATTTCAATTATGAAAGATAAATAGTAATATAGATATAATATAATTATTTAAATTTTGTATAGTTTTTTAAACCGTTTTTATCTATTTTTACCATTCAAACACATGTTTTGGACCGCTAAATCCGTTCGATACACATGTACCGCTCGATTCGCTTGTCGGCTTTTGTTCTGCTAGTTCCGAAAGGCTTGATCCAATTTTCCATTCGAAATCTATATCGGTATTAAAATCATTGAATTAGTTAAGCCAATCTTTTCCCCAATAAGAAATTAAGAATGAAAGCAAATTTTTCGATTGGACTTGTATTTCTTCTTTTTCTTTTTTGAGTAATCACAACATTACAAACGTGATTTAAAAAATAAATACATGGACTATTGTATTTACAAACATAAGATTCGAGCTAATCAGTATTGAGATTATAACTACACAAATTAATGATCGAGTATTATTTGAACCTAATACACAATATATAGGACAAGATATTTTACCAGTTAAATTTGATTTGATTCGTTATTTATTTCCATTATTTTACCAGTTAAATTTGATTTGATTCATTATTTATTTTCATTCAATCCAAAAAAATCGAATATCTGTAAATTTTCGAAGCAAAGTAAATAATAAAACACCAATATTAGTTAAAATTGAAACAAATCATAAATACTAAAATTTTAGAATCGAATATCTGCTCCGATCCGACAAATATATAAATACATGTATATCTTGGTTATATTTAGATTTTTAAATGTATAAGTTTATATAATCATTATGCTAACATATTATTTAACAAATTCTATTGACATTATTACATAAAAAGGAGAAATTTTTTTATGACAATTATACATTTTTAAAGTTTTGTCTTATTATTATTGTTAGCTAATTAAAATTTACAAAACATGCAATTTTACTACTTCTTTTAATTTTTATTTTATGTCATGCAAAAAATATTTTTTAAAATAGATTTGTAATATAAAATTTTAGATTATTTATGTTAATCAAAATGGATGAGATATTCATAAATATCCGTAAACATCTATTTATTTTTTAAATATTTAATTTTTGGATATTTGTATTTTTTGAAACAAAACAAATAAAAAATTGATATTTTACATACGAATAAATCATAAATACTGAAAATTTGATTTGTATTTATTTTGGG
Source organism: Brassica napus (assembly GCF_020379485.1). NCBI lineage: Eukaryota > Viridiplantae > Streptophyta > Magnoliopsida > Brassicales > Brassicaceae > Brassica > Brassica napus. Next base: position 14,784,411 of record NC_063452.1, read on the forward strand.
GCTTATTTACCAAATAACCAAAAAAGTGTAATTAGACTTTTAGTAAGAAAGTAGAGCGAGATAGAAAAAGAATTAAAGAGATAAATGGTTTTAGTTAGGGCAACATTATCGCAACGTCCCAGCCGGTCCCGAAGGGCAAGGGATCCATAAAAACACTAGACCGAAGGGGAAAGTCGTTGTTTATATAACGTCTCAGCCTGTCCTTCGTCCTTCGTCCTTCGTCCTTTGATATCTCTGGAGTCCTTTGTTTTTTTTATTTTAAAGACTTAAAATTGTTCTAGCAATAATGATGGCCTTAGATAGTGGGTTTGTGTTTTTTGTTTTTTATGATTATAGGGGCAGATTTCCCTTTACTTTGTGTCGACACGTAATACACAATATATTTTTTAGTCTATACTCTATACTAGTTAGGTTGGACATAGGGATCGATATTATCGATCAGATCAGAGAGTTAGGCACCACCTCACTAGCTAAGTTCAATTTATACTTTAGACGTGTCATGAATATTCACCACACAATTACTTTTGTAATTTGTCATTTATGTGATAAATTCGTAAACCTTTTTGCATGGCATTCATAATACGTCAACACTATATCGAAATGGGCACGCGCCCAGGTACGCAAAGGCGACATGCAATTAAATGAGCAGATATCTAGTGTAATTAAGACACGTCTCTTTCTTTTTTTTTTGTGCAAAAGACACGTCGCTTTAACCATTGTTTTTCGTCTCTGGTTGATATTACACTAAATTCTAGCTTACCAAATAGTCGTCCTCTTCTCTTTTCTGCCATTTTACCAAATATTTTAACGCCGTAGATTGATGCAAATGTCTAACTGATTTTATAAATAAATAAAAAATATTAATCGATTAAATTTTTGTCATATATGAATCAATTCTATTCACACTTAATTATTACGGCAAGTATAAAATAAATATAATCGAATTATTATGGTAAATATAATTAATAAAGTAATTAGAAAGAATAAAAATGGTAAAAAATATAATAAAACACTTAAAATAAGTAAGTTGTATTTTGTACGTCTGTAATAAATAAAATCGAATTATTTGGAAAAGACAATAAATAAAATGGTGAAAAATAGTTTAGAAAGAAATAAAAAGTAAGAAACCCCTTAGAAATAAGTAAATATTGTTTTGTATATTAATTTTAATAGAAAAGATATATATTTAAGAAACCATATTCAAGATCTTTGTAACTGCATGTCCCATCCGAATATAGTAGTAAAGGTAGGTTTTAGAGCCTCTTATGTATATTCTAGAATCTTTTGGATACTATTTCTTTCGTTTCATATTAAATGTCGTTTTATAAAATATTTTCTGTTACAAAATAAGTGTTATTTTCGATTTTTAATGCAAAATTTATTAATTTTATGCAAAATTTATTTTTCTATTGGTTGAAATATGGCTAGGTGTATAGGTAATAGTGTTTTTTATACGAAATGTACAAAATTAATTGTTTCTTTAATCCGTGTGTCGAAACCTAAAACGACACTTATAATGAAACAGATGGAATATAACCCCAATTATCCTTTTCAGTGGTATATCCAAATCCAATAACAGCTTTGGATTGTAGTCGAAATGTGAATTTATTCTGTTGCGTAGTAGTGAATCAATATTTAATATCGACCATAGAATGAAGCAACTCTTCGAATAACAAAAAAAAACTCTTCAAATAACAAGATTAGTCCTCAAGTATCTCTTGAGTATCTCGTAGTCATATTCGAATCTGTCTACTCAGGATCTTGTATGTATGTATTTAGTATATCTATACTATTAAAGTAAAATTCTTCGTTTATGCTATTAAAGTAGAATCCCTCATAAAATTCTGTTCATTGTTTTCTAAGTTATTTATAATGTCATGCCTTTGCTTTTAATTTCAATTTTAGTATTATTTAATTAAATGGAGCAAGTGAATATCCTCTACCAATACTTAATGATGTACTATGCTTCGTCTTTCTCTTGATAAAACAACAATTAATAATCTCTAACTAACGGTGTATACTTATCGCAATACAGTCAAAAGTCAAAACTAACTCATCCCTCTATTTTTGGATTTTGTTTAGATACATATTTAAAAATAGCTCTGTGTCCTAATTGGAAAAAGCTGAAAAGATGGTGTAATTATGTATTGCATGCATGACATTTTCCTATGGTTAGATACATCTCTCGGTGTTTACATTTTTTTAAAAATTTGGAAGCCCAATTTATAACAAATTATTAATTTCAGTTCTAAAAGTCAACTTATTATAAATTATTGCAGCAATTTTTTACAACTCGATAACTGTGATTACACCAGATTTAAAATTATATTTTAGAAAATTTAAAAGTAAAAAAAAATATCAAAATATTTTTAATAAATGTAAGATTTATACGTACACATTCTCTACAGTACCAAAAAAACAATCCATATAAGGAAAAGAAAAATAAATAACATTGTAATGGAAAACATATAAATGTTCAAAAAAAAATCAAATTAATCAACATAAAAATTAATGAAAGAGGACAATTATAAATATGCTATAAAAATATCAAATTTATGAAAATAATACATTTTACAAATATTTATCAATTTTTAAATGAAATTTAAAAAAGAAAATGATCTCGCGATTTCAAAGCGCGAATCAAAATCTAGTATTACTATTCTTTGAGAGTAATCCAAGTGAAATACTGGCACTAGCAAAATTTTGACATCGTTTCTAAAGCTAGTATCATTTAATGTGTTCCTACGCATAAGTTGCAAAAGAAAAAAAAAATACAATTTTATTATAGTAAATTATTTATAAAGAAAACAAACTAATTGTTTCGAAGCATTGCTTTCTTTTGCCTGCCAATAAATATGGTTATGTCTGAACTGAAACAAAATAGAAGTTATTGATAAGTCCGTTGCAGTTGAATGTTCTGTAAATGGTTACTCGCGTCGTGTCTTGTTTAATGTTTACTACACAAAATAAAATTTGTGTAGGAATGTCATCTGAATAACTTTAGCTAGGTGTTTACAGCAGTAATATACTTGATCAAAATTAAGAGCATGATTAACCACGGTCTCTTAGTCGGAGTTCTTAACTTATGATTTGACATTTTTTTTTTATACTTTTCAACTAAGAAACGGTTCTTATATCTCTTATTTAAGAGACAGTTCTTAATTTTTTTTAGTTAAAATCTAGAAAAGTTAAGAACCGTCTATTAACTGAAACTAAGAATCCCAGTTAAGAGATTGTGGTTAACGATGGTCTAAATACTGAAAAAAAAAGAAGATCAAAATTTATCAAAAAGAAAAATTCACAAGTCCTTGTGTTTTTACGAGCGAAGCGACTGGATTTTGTGTTTGCTTGCTTAAAATGTTTCTAATTCAACACTAATTGAATTAGTATACATATATGTCATGATCATTATAAACACACCAGGGCGAACTTATTCAAGATCCTTTTTTTGCATGAGTTCTTTAATATTATAATTAAACCAGTAAAGTGAAGAGGACTGCGTATCCATCGGATTAGTCCTAAATCACTAATGTATATAAGCAAACAAAATGCTTTAAGAACATCTAAATTGTCTTCGGCTTCGAACGGTAAAAGCAGTTCAAGCGGGACAGATTAAGCAGATCATGCAGATCAAACAGGACAAGTGCAGATCAAACGAGACAAGTGCAGATCAAACGGATCATGCAGGAGAAAAGTAGATCAAATAATTTATTATAATTTATGAATGACAAAATCAGTTCAAGACTATAGATCATATATTAAAACAATAAAAATCACACCTAGATATCTAAACAAATATCTTAGATTTTATAGGATCGGCCGAATTGTCTGTAAATGTTTTATAAGATACTTATATTTCTTCTATTTTCTTTTTAGGTGATCAAAATTTTCTTGAGAGAACTGGTAGGTTACACTAATATTGAACTTTTGGTTAATTTACTACCGGGAAACTCTCTACTAGTGGGTGTAAGATATATGAAATGATAATTAGTCATGAAAATTATTTGATCGTACAACTCAATAAATACACGTTCTCGGTTAAGATTTCATTTAAAATTGCCTTCTCACAATAGATTTACAAAATTTCAATCATTTACCTATATATTAACTATTTTAAAACATAAAAAAATATTAACTACTTACCCTTGTTGATCTTTATGTAGGAAAATTTATATCTTCTTCCTTTGAAAATGTTGTGTTTTGTCGGCGATTGAACGTTATGTTTATAATTTTAAAACAACACAAACAGTATTAGTGTAAACTATATAGTTTGAGCTAATAATTGTACATTATTTATAAAATCAGATAAATATATTTTAAAGTTAAGTGTTTGTAACAAAATTATTTATTATCAAAAAGAAGAAAAAAAAGCAGATCAACACCACCAAATATTAGCATATGAGATCTGCATGCAAATCTCCCGTTTTTTTCACAAAAAAACAAAAATATTGAACTACATTAAGATCTCCCGCTTAAACTGTTCTTGCAAACAAAAAATGTGAATGATGAATGTATTGCGGGAAAACTGCATCTGCAGGAAAACTGCACTTGTCCTGTCCTTCCATTCATAACCTCAGTCATACAATTTCTCTCCAAACGACAAGGTATCATTTAAATATGGAATAATATGTTGTCTGATTCGATTTAAAATAAGTTAGAATTTTCGAAAGAATTAGTTTTATATTGGAATGGTTGTTAAATCAAGTAAAACAAGTTATTATATGAAGTTATCATTCAGAACTATTGAGGTTTTTACTTTTTAGGAAGGAGTCTACAATTGAATATCCCATCAAATAATAATAATGACCACGTCTACACTCAAGAATAATGCCCTTTCTCAGAAAAAAGAAAGAGTCTACACTCTATAGTGTACCTAGGGGTGTCAATTCAGGCTGGTCCGGCCCGGTCCAAATCCGCTAAGCCCGTAAATATTTGAGCCCGGCCCGGCGCGGCCCGAAAATAATTTGGGCCTAGAATTCAAAGCCCGGCCCGGCCCTTATAGGGCTACAGGGCTTTTCGAGCTTTTGTGGGCTTTTCGAAAAATAATTTGTTATTGTCACTTCCATCGTTTTAATACATGTGAATTTTCATTAAAAAAAAGAGTTTCATTTAAAAAAAAAATGTATAAAGTGAGTTTCAAATTTTCTTGTCTATCACAAATTTTTTATTTTTTTCGTATGTTTTAAAAACATTTTATACACAAACCAAATTTAATAAGATTTAAATAATATTTCAATTAAAACAAAAAATATAAGAGAACAAAATTTATGATAAACATAGTCAAACGTTTCATACTTTATATTTTGAAAATAAAAACATGTTGTACATGAAAGAAGAATGTACTTTTGTAAAATTTAAAATGTAACTCTTGTAATGATGAAACAATAAAGTGCATTAAAAACTTTTATATTTGCTTTATTAGAGTTTAGATAAAAATATTAAAATAATATATCAATACTAATAATAGTTTCGATTACAAGAAAGAAGGATAATATTTACGCTAAAATATAAATTTCGGGTTTTCGGGCCGGCCCTAGCCCAAACGGATTTAAGCCCAAAATACCCAAAGCCCAAATGGGCTTAGCCTGAAAGACCCAATTTTTTTTGGGCTTATAAAGCTAAGCCCAAGGCTGGTAAATTTTAGGGCTGGGCGGACTCGGACTACGGGCTTCGGCCCTAATCGACATGTCTAAGTGTACCTAGACGCAGAAAAAACTGGTCGCAACTTGCAACCGGTGATGTCTAATGTTTTAGTGTCATGTTAATTGACACACGCATATATACTAAACACCCATTGCAATTTACAATCAAATGTTGTTAACTCAAATGGAGTATATAAGGAAAAGCCTGTCGTCAAAAAAAAAATATAAGGAAAAGCCTAAAAGCCACAGTGATGCTTGAAACAAAACATCATTTGGCAAAGCTTTGGGTTATTAGAATCTCTTGATAATCTAAAATAATTCGTATATTTTACTCAAACAAGCTTTTCACACATACTTGTCTTAATTAATATAACAAATTATGTACGTATTTAATGCCATTCTTCTCATTAAAAAAGATTCAACATTTAAATAGGTGTCCAAACCGTTGTTGGTATTAGTTTTCAAATGATCAATCATTTCAATATTATAGAAATATGCATATATTAGTTATTTTACTAATGTTTAGTTAGTTTAGAAAATTATATAGTTTGAGATGTTGTAGAAATAGTTTAGATAAAAATTGAAATTATTTAAGAAAATATGCTATGTCATATTTACATGTTATCTAGTTTAAAAAAAAATATTTATTGAAAATGATCGTAAAAATGATACATAAGCATTTTGTAAAATGGTTTATTTAAGAGGTGTGTAATTTTGGGCCTTGCTGGTAGGCCTGAGACTTTTATCCGAGATCCGGATTCGATCCGAGATTCGATCCGGATCCGATCCGAAAATCCGGATATCCGGAGGGGCCGAATCCGGATCCGGATAGTAAAATGTTGGATCCGTCAAAGCCGGATCCGGATCCGGATATCTTAATTTTTAAGTCCGGATATCCGGATCCGTAAGTTTTATTAATAAATATTTCAAAAATAGTAATATCTATATATAAAAATTTTTTATTTAATATATTTTCATTTTTATAATAATATATATAAATTTTATGTAAATTTTGTAATATTGTACATAGAAATAATTAAAGATGTTATATATATATATTTTAAATTATTGTTAATATTTTATATATATATATTAATATTATTTTTTATTTATTTTAAGGATCCAAATCCGGATCCGGATATCCGCCGGATATTACAATTTTTAGGAGGATATCCGACACCCGGATATCCGAGAACCCCGGATCCGGATAAGGATAGTAAAATTATGGATCCGTCGGATAAGGATCCGGATCCGGATACCTTAAAATTGCCCGGATATCCGATCCGTCTCAGGCCTACTTGCTGGATACAATACGGCAGAAAACAAAAATTATTCAAAAGTGCAAAACAGCCTTTTCCCGTTTCTTCATTTCCAGTTTTGATTTATTTATTATTATTATTATTTCAGTCAGCATACACGGCAAAACTCGCATTATATAAGGCCTACCGAAGTTGCTGAGAGACACACACACAAAAGAGAGAGATAGAGAGAGATAGAGAGAGAGAGGGACGCTATCATCTTTCCCAGATTTCCATTTATTATTTTCTCAAATATTCCAGCAAAAAATAAAGAAATAATGAATTCAGAATCGTTAGAAAATCTCCACCGACCACTGATTGAATCATCGAAATCGTTCATCGACTACCGGCTCGAGACTGTCTTAACCGACCGAGAACTGCCGTACCTCCGCCGGATCTACCTGGCGATGATGATAGAGATGAAGTTCCTCTTCCACCTTGCCGCTCCGGCGATCTTCGTCTACGTCATCAACAACGGAATGTCCATCCTCACTCGTATCTTCGCCGGCCACGTAGGCAGCTCGCAGCTCGCCGCCGCTTCACTCGGAAACAGTGGTTTCAACATGTTCACTTATGGACTTCTGGTAATAACAGTCTCCTCTGAATCTTAACCGGTTTCTAAACCGATCTGTTGTAACTTAAACTTAATCTAAACCGGTTACTCAACTGATCTACTTCAATTTGCAACTTAAACTGAATCTAAACCGATGTTATTGAAACTTAAACTGATCTAACCGGTTCTCAACCGATCCAATGTAAAAAAAGTGAATCAAAACCGGTTATATTGTAACTTATACTGAATCTAACCGATTTAGTTGATTTCTGATATAATAAAGATTTCATCTGATTCTAAACCGGTTTCTTAACCGATCTATTGCAACTTAATCTGAATCTAACCGGTTTTGTTGATTTTCCGGTTATGTAGCTCGGTATGGGAAGTGCGGTGGAGACGTTATGTGGACAAGCGCATGGAGCTCATCGTTACGAGATGCTCGGCGTGTACCTCCAAAGATCAACGGTGGTTCTCATCATCACCTGTCTCCCCATGTCGCTCCTCTTCATCTTCTCCAAGCCTCTCCTCAACACACTCGGCGAGCCAGAACAAGTCGCGTCAATGGCTTCCGTCTTCGTCTACGGCATGATCCCAGTGATATTCGCCTACGCAGTTAACTTCCCCATCCAGAAGTTCCTCCAAGCTCAGAGCATCGTCACGCCGAGCGCTTACATCTCCGCAGCTACTCTGGTCATCCACCTTGTCCTCTCATGGATCGCTGTGTATCGACTAGGGTTTGGTCTCTTGGCTTTGTCTTTGATCCATAGCTTGTCGTGGTGGATCATCGTCGCGGCTCAGATTGTTTACATCAAGATGAGTCCGAAATGTCGCCGGACGTGGGAAGGTTTTAGCTGGAAAGCTTTTGAAGGTCTTTGGGACTTTTTCCGGTTATCGGCGGCTTCAGCGGTGATGCTCTGCCTAGAGTCGTGGTACTCTCAGATTCTTGTTTTACTCGCCGGACTTCTCAAGAACCCTGAGCTTGCTTTGGATTCTTTAGCTATATGGTAACTTTCAAAACTCTAAAATCTCATTACATAATAACATTAATTAAATTGCAAAAAATAACATTAAATTGCAAAACATGATATTTAATTGAATATCTACGTAATTTGCAGTTTTTTACATAGTATTTGTTTCATATACATTATAAATTAAGTATACACTATGTAGCAATGAATTTGAACATGTGATTTTGTCGTATTAAGATAGACAAAAGTAATTATTGCAAAAAGTGTGTATTTAAAACAAAATTATTTCCAGGTTCAGAAATTATCAATGAATGCGAAGATAGTTATAAATAATCGCATTAAAGCGAGACGGATGTAATTAATAACAATTAAATAATTAAATAATTGTAAGTGGTATGATTTCATTTTCAATGAGGGGTCGAAAAAGACAACACGGCTCCTCGTCGTCACGTCATTTTCTTAGTCAGTAGAGAGACCATAGAAAGCTCCTTGAGCTTCTGTCTTCACTTTTGTCGCTTTCTAAAGAGTTTCAAACTGCATGGCGTTTCCAATGAGTAAAACAGCATGCACTTATGGGCCTCGTTAACACATATTATCAAATTACTCATCAAAATTTTGTTTTCTTTTCCAGCATGTCAATTTCTGCAATCTCGTTCATGGTCTCCGTTGGATTCAACGCAGCTGCAAGGTTGGTAACAAATAGTAGTTTTTCTTTTCCCCTCAAAAATATAAATAAATCTTATTCCTTGTTGTTATTAATAATAATATGTTTCTTGGTTGATTTTAGTGTGAGAGTAAGCAATGAGTTAGGAGCTGGAAACCCAAGAGCGGCTGCGTTTTCAACGTTTGTAACGACAGGAGTATCATTATTGCTAGCGGTTTTTGAAGCCGTTGTGGTCATGTCGTGGCGAAATGTCATCAGCTATGCGTTTACTGATAGTCCTGAGGTGGCCGAGGCCGTTGCGGATTTATCTCCCTTTTTAGCCATCACCATTGTCCTCAATGGAGTTCAGCCTGTTTTGTCAGGTAAAAAAGAAGCCCACAAATTAAATCAAATCAACCTTAGTTGATTAATACTTTTAATTATTAATTAGTTTTAAGATTTTAAACTAATGTTGCTAATACAAACTTTTAGGTGTGGCTGTTGGGTGTGGATGGCAAGCATTTGTGGCGTACGTTAACATTGGTTGTTACTACGTTGTGGGAATTCCGATTGGGTTTGTACTTGGTTTCACCTATGACATGGGAGCAAAGGTAAATATACTAATCAGTATTTAATTTTGTTTACGTAAATGTACCTATTAAATAATGATAAATGAAAATAACTAAATGTGTTTGTAATGATTGATTGGTACAGGGAATATGGACAGGGATGATTGGTGGCACATTAATGCAAACCATAATCCTAGTGATTGTTACCTTTAGAACTGATTGGGATAAAGAGGTAAATTAAAAAATATTTTCTATGCTTTTATGTGAAAAGTGTTAGGCATAGATCTTGGTATGCTTTAGGATAGACATGGACCATATGGTAAAGTTTTTTTTATAAATCATTTAGGTGGAGAAAGCTTCGAGCCGACTGGACCAATGGGAAGAGAGCCGTGAGCCGCTTCTGAAGCAGTAAACAATGGTCAATATTTTTGAGAGTATTACATGAAAGATGCCAATTTAATTGATAAACACACATATTTTTTCAATCGAAAAATGTATGTTGTTTTGTTGATTAATGACTCGGAAATTTATTTATTTATTCCTGGAAAAAGGGGGAGAGGAAACAAAATTGTAATCAGTATTTCAGTGTGCGAGTTGTTGTAAAAAGAATGAAATTCTATATATTTCATTAATGAATAAGACATCTTTTATATAAGGTTTACAAAATACAGAGATAAAAGAAAAGAGTACAAATCATAATTCAACTAGATTTATGATAACTATTAAAGACATAAATGAAAAGATTACATATATAAGGAAAATGAAATAGAGTTTTCTTTTCTCTAAAGCTTGTGGCCGCCTCTTTCTCTCCTCTAAGGCATGCGGCCGCCTCTCTCTAGGGTTTCAGCTATGTCTCTTTCTTCTAGGGTTTGAGCCGGTTATGGGACCGGACCGGTTATGGACATTCATCACTTCATTTATAACACTTCCCCTTGGATGCCATAACCATACATGATTGTAATACGCTTCACGTTGCCTCATTAAAACCTTATCAGGAAAAATCCAGTGGGACAAAACCATGATGAAGGAAAAATAGTACAACACGTACTACTCCCCTTGATGTGAACCTCAGTGGAAATTATTTAGTCTACGCATCTGATGCGTGATCTTCCTGAACGTGCAGGTGGGAAGTAAACAAATCGGTCAAGTTATTACTGAACCGTAATTGGACCACTTCGACCTCTTCGGCCTTCTCTCATGTCCTTTGACATTGTGTGCCTTTAGTAAAGTAGATGTGCTGAGCAATGCGGATTGCATTGTACTCGAAGATCACTGTCGGTTCTTTGCAAACTCATGTGTGCATGAGTCTTTGCAAATCGTGTGTATATGGATAATATACCTAGCATGGTTCCATGAATTAATAATCTCAGGTTGTAAACCTATGATCCGGTGTATCTTATACACGGAAGTTTACCCATATCTTTTCCATTGATCTTTCTCTATTATCATGTTGAGTCATAGATCTCAACCACATAAGCTCTCGAATACCTTGGCTATTATGATTGGTTATGATGATAAAGTGCGGACTACCATCGACCATACTATACTCTGATCGATTCATTTTTTGAATTATAGACATTGTCTATATATGTCTGCAACTCGTTCCATGAGCGTCCAAGATCATTGCTGCAAGGATTTTACAGTCTTATCAAACTATGGCTCTGCGGCCAAATACATTCGTGGACCTCGGTTATCAATCTCTCTTGCGTTCGGTAATGCCATATATATATCAGACATTGCAGTCCCTTATCCATATCTTGATGGCGTCCCATGACCTCTCTGCCGTGGATCATATCACACACTGAATATACATTAGGTTATGGACTTCGATCACACATTCTTATGGACTGCAACCTATTGGTATCCGATCGAGAAGGATATATTAAATGTCTCCTCTCAGCCTCACAGCAGTAGCAGACTGTTTTGCTATGCCGGATCCTTATCTAAGGGATCTGATGTTGGATTGGTCTATCCGGAGAACATGCTATCCGAGGTAGCAATCTGAGACAATCCGAATTACCTTTCTTTGGGCTGATCTTTCTTTTCCACTAGCCCGTACTACAATCTAGTCGGTCCATGCTAGTGTCACAGATCTGTATAAACCTTTTAACCTCTCTTTAGGTTGGTTTAGTATAAACACAAGGAATTCGAATTTCTTTATTAGTTTACATATGGACTGAATTTGATCGTTCTTATAGAACTCCTTTACTAATATTACATACTATATGCAGCTGCTTTGTTTTAGTCCGTGAACAGCTTAGGAACAATGTTGTATTTTATCCAGTGATCCATATGCTGCTTACTACATCTTTATATGTCAATCTAATTTCTTTCTTATGACCAGACCTTTGTCAATTTCGAAATTGTGTAGCAGCATCCACCACATAGGAGTTTATCTCCTTATAATATGTTCCATGGTCTCTGTGAGTATCCTTGTGTAACAAGCTATGATCGTATGCTGTTAGTAGGAAACATGAACACCTTTAGACCTCGTGATCATGTACCATATCTCACGGTTTCTTTTCCCTCACAAGACCCATCTATTTCACTGGTTTATATCAGATGACGTTTATGTATATGTATGTATGGCCAATACGCCTATCTCTTCTTTATAGATACTTTAAACCCCACGTTTATCTTTTCAATCTAATCTTTAATCTTTATGAGTACTCTTTCGTGGGTTATGATCCTCGTTTATATCTTTATGTTCAAGTGCTACTCTCTTATGTACAAATATATATTTTTGTGTCGACACTTATATATGGTTCCATTGTGTTCCAGACATGATCTAATCGATTTGAGATTTCATTATCCAGGACCTTTATTACCTAGTAGCTTGGCGTCCCAAACTACATGGTTTGGTACCTTAAATGTTTAGCTGCGCAGCCTTTTCTCAATGTCTGGTCTGGTTTCCTTATGACCTCGGATTTGTATTCTATGCACCTTTCTCTTTTTCTTTCCGAGGTTCCTTATCTTATGAAACACTTTGGTCTATCTTGTATAGACTCTGTAGCAACTTGACTGTGTCTCTTTCTAGGACATTAGATTTTGTTTGGTGCTAAGCTGGTTATGACTTAGTCATTCTTTTCTTTTCTTTTCGGGTCAGTGTCTGGCATCTCGATTAGCTAGCTATATATAATCTTTTCTTTCTTTGGACGTCTATAAGCCTAATCCGAGGATCTTTGCCAAGACAATGATGGTTGATACCATTCTGTTTCTTATCATTCTTTACTCTTTACCAGCTTATAGCTTTCTCCTTTCAATGTTGGATAGTCGGATTCATTGATCATGCAATCCATGTACCTGGCCACTTTCTGATCACCCATATTTGGCTCAAGGTCTCTTAGAAGTCGTGGGAGAAAGTCTTACTCTTATCCAACATATATTCCCAATCCTCTTCTGAGGTTCCATCTTAGACGGCACATATGTCTGTGGTGGTTTATTCAAAGTCACTTAAGATGGTGTATGTCTGGTTTATGACCCGTATTCAATCTGAGATGGGAATATCTATGCTTTAGGATGGATGTCTGATCCTTATAGGTAATGGACTGCATGGCCAAGCCGTTTATATCATGGTCATAGACCATGGTTCACGAATTTGTTCACGAATTTGTAGTATTGATCATGTATCACAGGTTTATCATCTCTCCCCTTCATGAACGTACTATAATTTCGTGAAGTAGGACAATAAAGCCTAATAAGTTTCCCTTTGTGTACATGTTTCACAACGTGATATCTTATGGGATAACTCTTTGTGTCTTCTCAATATCAATCTTTGCATCAAGTTTAGACTAGGATGGCTAATCCGGTCTTGCCATAAAGTGTATAATTTTCGTGGGATATATCAGTATGATCACCACGGCTCTTGCCTCTTATCATACTGATATGTAGCATAGTTTTGATCAGTATATTACATAGGTATAGTCTTGATCACTTTCTGAAAAGGGTCTTAGGCGTTTTCTTTCTTTCTTAAATCTGAAGGAACTTGTTTCCTTTTGCCCATTGTTTCTATTTGGAAACCATTTTATTATAACTCAATGGGTCATACATTCTTGGGTGTATATAATGCCCTTTAGGCAATGCCTTGGCCATAGATTTCTTACTAGGCTACTATACCCGTACTATAATGCCCTTTAGGCAATTTCTTTATCAATAAAATCATTCACATTATCAAGCAAAATCAGGCAAGATATAATAGCAATGAGCTCAATGCATTTCATAAAACAATAAGACAAGATGTCGATTTTAGTCTTTGAGACAATCAGAAGTCTCAAAATCCAAGAGGTCGTCCTTTTCAAGGTCGGAATCATCATCAGCATCATACTCGGTATCATGAACCATATGGGCTTCCAGGTTCTTGTTCTTAAGGCTCTCTTGATAGAGCTCACATAGATGTTTAGGGGTTCTACAATTCTTGGCCCAATGGTTACTCATCCTGCATCTGTGACAAGCTGATTTGGTCGAGTTAGACGGTTTGGATATGCCACCTCGACCACAACCATTACTGCCTCGGCCACGACCATAGGTGGAATCACGACCATGGTTATTGTGGTTTCCTTGCCAGCCATATGAGTAGTTGTCACGGCCACGTCCTTTGTATCTACTACGGCCTTTGCCGTGTGATCTCTTATCATCATGGACGTGGTTGCACTCTTTGGGATCTTTCTTTTCAGCCTCATTGGCTTCTGGTAATGCTGCTGTTCCGATGGGTCTCATCTCACTGTTTTTCATTAGAAGTTCATTATTAGCCTCGGCCAGGAGTAGGCACGAGATCAGATCAGTGTATGAGGCGAAGCCTCTCTCTCTATACTGCTGTTGCAGCAACACGTTCGTCGAATGGAACGTCGAGAATGTTGTATCAAGCAACTCTTTCTCGGTTACTTCCTCACCACAAAGTCTCATCATTGAGACTATCTTAAACAATACTGAATTGTATTCATCCACAGACTTATAGTCCATGAATCTGAGATTCTTCCACTCATGTTTAGCCTTTGGTAATAGCACCATTTTCTGGTGATCATATCGTCGCTGTAAAGCGGTCCAAAGGTCTAGGGGATTCTCCATGGTGAGGTACTGATCTTTTAGACCCTAAATGAGATGGTGGCATATAATACTTATAGCCCTGTACCAATTCTTATCAGTCTCATTGTTTCCTTCGATGATAGCATCACCGAGTTCCTTTGACCTCAAGTTAATCTTTGTGTCAAGTGCCCATTGCAAATAGTTGTCTCCGGAGAGATTAAAGGCATCATAGTCTAGGTTTGAAATTTTCGACATCTGAATCACATTATCATTCGAAATTTAGGGTTTCACAATGTGATCATGTGGCCGCAAGACAATCAATAATCTCGGCCACAAGCAAGTCTTATACAATCATGTTTTCAAACAATCTAAAACGACCATGGTGCGATCAATCATAGATTCTATATTAGGCCGCACGGCCATACAATTCTATGATGCAAACTATTCAAGTTTATACGATCTATATGTCATGTTGTTCGATATTTTAAAACAAGACGAATGCAATTCATATTCAGTTTTATATGTTTATGCAAACAACCCTAATCAATCGGTTTCTTATTATGAAAATTAGAGTTTTGATTTAAGCAATACTAGAATTTGATTTTAGTAATATGAGATCAAGGTTTCAAGGCCTTTAGGAAAATGAGATTTAGTGTTTTAAACATTTAAGTGGCTGATTTTATCAGCATGAGGTTAAGGGTTTCAAGGCCTTAAGATTTTAGTTTCGAGATTCAATCAATCTATTAATCTTAAAACTGAGATCATCAATCATTCAATCAAGCAAGAACAATTTAAAATCGATTTCAAGCTTTAGGGTTTTAGGGTTTTCATAATTCAGATCAGAACAATCAATCAACATGTTCTAATGAAATCGATTTCAATCTAGTGATTATAAGATGATCAGTTTTAGGTTATATCAATTTTTGGGGTTTATCAAGAACATTAGATTTCCATAATAATGGATCAGAGTTTTAGGGTTTGATCATTATGTTCTTAGATTAATCGGTATACCTTTGTTTGTAGGGTTGAAACCGGACCACCAAAGAGAACGATGAACCTCGAGCTGCACACGGACGGACGCGAGCTGGGTGTCGTCGGATGCGAGCTGAACGGGACGGGACGCGTCTGCTTCCTATCTGGTTTGCAAGCGGCTGATCGGGATTGCGAGTTGGTTGATCGGGAACACGAGCTGGCTGTGATGCGAACGGAAGCTGAGGTCGTCTAGGATCAGAAACACCTTAGGGATGGAGCTGATCGGTTGCTGACGAGCTGGAACGCGAGCTAGGACGAATTAAGGTTCGTCGGGATTAGGTTAAAGTCGCCGGCTAGGTTAGGTTTAAGAGATTGGCGATTTTAGCTTAGATGGCGGAGAACAATCGTGCTGATAACGTGTTGTAAAAGAATTGGAATTCTATATATTTTATTAATGAATAAGACATCCCTTATATAAGGTTTACAAGATAGAAATAAAAGAAAAGAGTACAAATCCTAATCCAACTAGATTTAGGATAACTATTAAATACATAAATGGAAAGATTACATATACAAGGAAAAGGAAATAGGGTTTCCTTTTCTCTAAAGCTTATAGCCGCTTCTCTCTCTCCTCTAAGGCATGCGGCCGCCTCTCTCTCCTCTCTCTATGGTTTCGGCTTTGTCTCTTTCTTCTAGGGTTTGGACCGGTTATGGACCTGGCCGGTTATGGACATTCATCACTTGATTTATAACAAGAGTGAATATATGTATTTTTATTAAAGAGAGTGAGTTTTCACACCAATTTACACTGTTTTATCAGACAAAACCAGATGTTTGAGTCATAATTGTATAACATATGAACATTGGACACAAAATCAAAAGTCTCCTCTGCTATTTTGTCAACTGTTTTATTTCTTCCTCCTGAATAATAACTGACCTCAAGACTCTGAATCTGTGACAAATATTGGCAGATCACGTCTATTGTAGGCTGCAACATTGGTCAAACTTCTTTTCAGTGCCGGCTCTTACCCAAGGTAACATAGACATTTGCCATGGATCAATAATATTTTTTTTTTGTTGTTTTAAAGGTTTATTTCAATATGTTAAATTATAAAAAAAAATATAATTAAGTAAACCTAATTTACTTATTAAAAACCAAAACAATAAGAAATATGTACTCTTACCATTAGTTTTGAGATATATTTTTCTATATGTTTCAGATTTTAGAGCTCAAGTTAAAGAAACGTAATGAAGAAAAAATATAGAAAAATATTTATAAGAATGTTTATATTCCGTGATTTGCTAAAGTCTATTATATTGGTTAAAACAGCACTGCTTCTTCTACTCCATTTATCATCTTGACTAGGGTCAGAGAGTCAGATTCAAATATAATATTCTTGTAACCAAAGCCTGCCAAAGTTTCTGCAGCCCATTTTAGCGCTTTTATTTCTGTAATAATGGTTGAAGCCGATCTTGTCACAGCTCTTGCCCTTGTACATAATACATGACCTTTCTCGTCTTTGCAAATCCACCCTAGCCTGCTATTCTCTTTGTTCTTATCCAGGTTCCACTGCTCTTGCATTTCAACCAATTCTTGGAAGGTGGATTCCAAGAGCAACCCTGGCTTGGCCATGGAGGAGAGTTGGAGCTATCAGTTCCTCCCGGAGTAACCTGGATACGGTGGTGATAATGGAAGGATCCGGAGTTGCGCCCAACAACTTGGCTGTGTGTCCGATGAGTTAAAACTACCAAGTCTTATGGTTGTACAGATTTTGGTTGAATCCTGATTTTAAGTTCATTGTAATGATGCCCCATTGGGAATATAATAAAAATAGTTA
The DNA here is from genome assembly GCF_020379485.1 of Brassica napus. Classification (NCBI taxonomy): domain Eukaryota; kingdom Viridiplantae; phylum Streptophyta; class Magnoliopsida; order Brassicales; family Brassicaceae; genus Brassica; species Brassica napus. Next base: position 14,801,916 of record NC_063452.1, read on the forward strand.
ATTAAAAAAAATACATATTTTCAAAAGTAAAAAAAGAAAGAGCAACTCCGGTTTGTAAAAATGGGACTTACTTTTTAGTTTTATTGATTTTTTCTACGGTTTGATTTTTTCACGGTTTGATTTTTCACTTAACTTAAAGATAAGTTAAAAGAAAATAAAAAATGGAATATTTACATTAAAAGCTACGTCCAGTCATGTACTAGTATGTTATTATTAGTAGGCTGAACCAATTGAAACTGGTCCAACCTTTCCTGACAAAAGAAATAAAATGGTCCAGTCAATAATTAACTAAATTTAATGAATCCAACCATCATCATCACAATGATTCATGTGCTTTGGTTTTCAATTGTTTCTAGTGTAGTCACATAAGTATTGAACAATAATAATACTCTTTTACCAACCAGCCATTATTATTATTCTTTTGTGATTGGTTGTCTAATTTGGAAAATAAAGTTTATTAACAACCAACCAAAAAGACAAGAACTAGAAGTAACAACATAAACAGCTAGTTTGAAGAACAGTGGGAGATTTATCATGTAAAATTCTTTCCATCACGTATAACTAATGAAAAATATAAAATAAATGATGTTAACCATTTTTTGTAGTGAATAACAAAGTTAGAAAAGCTAACGAAGAAAGGTCACTCACTAGAAAACTATACCATTGAAACCAGGTCCGCAAACCTGATCATTGTAGAGGATGGATTTGACCATCCTTGTGGCCCGAAGAATAGAAAGGCCTGGCCCGGATTAGGTAGAGCGACAGTTCGATCTGTCGGCTCAAGAGTCAGGTCTCTCGGCTTGACTCTTGAGTACTTTTAGTCGATCGTCATCGACTGAAGTACATCCGGCTCAGCGGCTGCTCGGACGCCTACGGACTTCTCGGCCCAGCAGAGGAGGCCCACCGAGATGGCGTAAATTAGGTAAAGGACGAGGCATCAGGACGTCTATATAAGGGAAAGGAGAGACAACGAGAGAAGGATCCGAAATCACTGACTAACACTTGGCGGCTAGATTAGGGTTTTCACCTTTGCTTCATCTCGCCGTTAGTTGCACTTTTCCGGTAGCTCATCGAGCCACCGGCTTCCTTTCTGTCGCACTCTCTTCTTTTCCCTTGAAACCGACCGAACGTTTTTCTCCGACCATTAATAAGACGTCTTTGTTTAAACCCCACATCTTATTTATTACCGTTTTCCGATCAAACAGTTGGCGCCCACCGTGGGGCAACTAGCAAAGTAACGTCAGAACTATGGTCGTTAGCAACGACAGTTCTTCGTCAAGCGAGGAGCGCGAAGCTCTCGAGGTGACACCGGCTCCAGAGTTGACACCTACGCCTACACCAGTAACTCCACTTCCCCATCCTGCGTCTATGGAAACTATCCTGGCACGCCTCGTCCTACAAGAAGCGGCGCAAAAGGCGGCAGTTGACCAAATCACGGCGATAGCAAAGATCCTTGCTACTCTCGCTGCAAACGCCGAAGCTTCAACAGCGCAGTATCGTCGACACCAGTTCGCCACAGAACGAACCACCGACTTAGCACCTACGCGGGATAACGATAACCAAAGCGCCGGTAACGACACCAACGCGCACACCGCAAGCAAACTAGCCGCGTTGAAACAGTCGGTCCTCGATATCAATTCGAAGATTCACCAGGTGACGACGTCCGCGCCCCAAATCGAGCATGTACTCGCGGAATCTCTTCGTACACCCTTCACGCAAAAGGTTACCGGTGTGCGGCTACAGAAGATGGAGAAACTCCGTCTTCCAACCTTCAAAGGTCTCTCTGACCCTTCTACTCACGTCACGTCTTTCAACATAGCGATGCGACGCGCAAACCTGACCGACGAAGACAAAGACGCCGGCTTTTGCCAACTCTTCGTCGAAACCCTAGAAGGACAGGCCCTTACTTGGTTCACCGGCCTCAGAGAGAACTCCGTCGACTGTTTCCACGACCTCTCGACGGCTTTCCTTAAGAACTATATCATGTTCACCAACCAGGAAGCGACCGTGTCAGATTTGTGGAACCTCACTCACGCCAGCGACCAAAGTCTCCGCGACTTCATGGAGAAATTCAAAGCTATTGTCTCGAAGATTGATATTCCCGACCATATCGCCGTCGAATCTTTGATGAACACCTTGCACGTCGACTCCACATTCCGCCAGGATCTTTACCGATATCCGACAAAATCTGTCTCCGACGCCATCGCTCGCTCGCACAACTTTATCCGCATGGAAGAAGACACCAGAGCAAAGTTCGCAAAAGAAGCAGCAGCGAGACATCGATCCTCCCGAACAAACGACACCCGCCCCGAGCCCCGCCAGCACTCCTCCAGTGGAAATACCACTCAGAAGCAAGGCTACGTTAGCTCGGTCGATGATGAGGAATCTTCAAAATCAGCAGCCATCACGCGAGAGAAAGGCTGGAACCACTGGGATCGAGACTCCGCTCCGAAGCAATCAACCCCATCCGAACCAGCGAGTTCAAACTCCGAGGAGCCGAAAAAATGGTGCCTCTACCACAAAAGGGATTCCCATGACATGAAGGAATGCAAGGTCCTCATCGGGCAGTTTTTCGACGGGATCACTAATGGGACAATCCAAATGCTCACTTCTCCTACGACACTGAAAAACACTAAAAGCTGGAGTAAGAACAAGGAGAAGAAGGCACAGAAGTCTCAAAAGAACACGGCCCAGAGCGAGGAAAGAGAAAGCCCTGAGCGCACTCCCGTCAACAACGTCGGCCCCGCCAACGATTCGTCAGAAGACAAACACCCGCTTCGCCGGCGACGAGTGGAAGTCATACTCTCTCGCCCTTGCGACTCCTCTGATGACGACGTCCCGACAGTGCAACCAGATCTGCGCGATAAATTGGAGAGCAAGGATAAGCAGTCTCTCGCTCCCTCGAAAGCAGATAAAGACCTACGCATTCTATTGAAGCGAAAAAGCGCCACGAACGAAAACACAGGAACCACCGACCTCCGTGCGACCATCTCAAAATGCAACGCTCGGATAGTCGGTCAAACTGGCGACCTTCGTAACCAGCTCAATTCGAAGGCCGACGACTTGCGACGATGTCTCGAGTCAAAAAAGAAACAGCCCGCAGAAATTCCTGCATTCGAGAACACAACTGACGATTTGAGGAAGCAACTCGAATCAATGCGAGCTACCCGAGCCCCACACATTAGTGTCATAATGGGCGGATCACCACCTTGCGGTGACTCGGTTCGAGCCATCAAAGATTACAAACGTCAAGCAACCACCTCTCAGAAGTGGCCTTCTCCAGTCGAAAATTATCACCAGATCACTTTTTCGGCACTAGACACCAAGGGCGTCCACATGCCACATAACGATCCTCTCCTCGTCGACCTTGACATCGGCGAATGTCTGGTCGCAAAAGTCCTTATTGATACCGGCAGCTCAGTCGATCTCATCTTTCGCGACACACTCGACAAAATGGGAGTTGAATTAAGGGATATAAAGCCTTCCTCTCGCACGCTCACCGGCTTCAACAGAGCCTCAGAGCAAATGATCGGGACAATTCGCCTTCCAGTTTACGCAGGTGGTATAACCCGCACCGTCAAGTTCTCCGTCATCAGCGCCAAAGCACCCTATAATGCCATACTCGGAACACCATGGCTGTGTTCCATGAAAGCCGTCCCTTCGACTTATCATCAATGCATCAAATTTTCCGGAAAAGACGGCAAAACTCAGACGATTCGTGAGAGAACTACTGATCGCAACTGTAAAGACGCAGCCACAAGCTTCCATTGTCAACTCCGTCAGTAAACCACTCAACAAGATATACCCTCAGAAGGAGGAAGTTTACGAAGTCGCAATTGATGAATCCGACCCGACGAAAATCATCTGAGTTGGCGTCTACCTGTCCGACGACGTATGTTCAAGGATCATCTCTTTCATCAAAGACAACGCCTCGACGTTCGCCTGGAAGAATTCCGACATGAAGGGGATCGACCCCGCAGTTACCTCTCATGAACTGCACGTCGACCCGACGTTCAATCCCATCCGACAGAAGCGACGAAAACTCGGTCCAGAACGATCTAAAGCCGTAAACGAAGAAGTCGACAGGCTTCTCGATGCGGGTTTCATAACCGAAGTCCGATACCCCGAATGGTTGGCTAACCCGGTGGTCGTCAAAAAGAAAAATGGCAAATGGCGCATATGCGTCGACTTCACGGACCTCAACAAGGCGTGCCCAAAGGACAGTTACCCACTCCCTCATATCGATCGTCTCGTCGAATCAACTGCTGGTAACGAACTCCTAACCTTCATGGACGCTTTCTCGGGATACAACCAGATCTTGATGCATCCCGACGATCGCGAGAAGACGGCATTCATCACCGACAGAGGGACCTACTGCTACAAGGTGATGCCCTTCGGGCTAAAGAACGCTGGCGCGACTCATCAGCGACTCGTCAACCGAATGTTCGCTGATCAGCTAGGCAACACCATGGAAGTGTACATCGACGACATGTTAGTCAAATCGCTCAAGGCCGACGATCACCTAAACAACTTACGCGACTGCATCAAGATCTTGTATGACTACGGGATGAAGCTCAACCCGGCCAAGTGTACCTTCGGTGTCACTTCGGGAGAATTCCTCGGCTATATAGTCACTCAACGAGGAATCGAGGCTAACCCCAAGCAGATCTCGGCGATCCTCGATCTTCCAAGCCCAAAGAACAGCCGCGAAGTACAACGATTAACCGGACGCATAGCAGCTCTCAACAGGTTCATCTCGCGATCAACCGATAAGTGTCTTCCCTTCTACGAGCTACTAAGGGGCAACAAGAGGTTCGTCTGGGACGAAAAGTGCGAAGAGGTGTTCAATCAACTCAAGCACTACCTCACAACCCCCCCAGTACTATCAAAGCCAGAAGCCGGTGACACGTTGTCTCTCTACATAGCCGTCACATCCTCCGCTGTCAGCAGCATGCTCATTCGAGAAGATCGGGGAGAACATAGACCAATATTTTACACAAGTAAAAGAATGACCGAGCCGGAGACGAGATACCCAACACTCGAAAAGATGGCCTTAGCTGTCGTCACCTCGGCCAAGAAACTGCGACCCTACTTTCAGTCGCACACGATTGAAGTACTCTCCAACCAACCACTCCGAACGGTTATGCAGAATACTAACCAGTCAGGACGGTTGACTAAATGGGCAATGGAGCTGAGCGAACATGACATCGTGTAAAAGAATCGCACAGCAGCAAAGTCACAGGTCCTCGCTGACTTCTTGATCGAGTTAACACCAGAGCTGGAGCAAGACCTCATCCTACCAAGTTTAAACTGGATCCTCCACGTCGACGGTTCATCCACGTGTAAAGGGTCAGGGGCAGGAGTGCAACTGCAATCACCAACAGGAGAACTCATCCGGCAGTCATTCAGTTTTCGTTTTGCGGCGTCAAACAACGAAGCTGAATACGAGTCCCTCATCGCAGGGCTCCGTCTCGCCAAGGCAGTGAAGGCCAAAAGAATCAGCGTTTACAGCGACTCTCTACTTGTCGTAAGCCAGTACCTCGGCGATTACGACGTCTGCAATGAAAGGATGGACGCCTACCTCAAACTCGTCCAAGACCTTACGCGAGACTTCGAGTTCTTCGAACTCACGAAGGTTCCTCGCGGAGAAAATGTTTGTGCCGACGCCCTCGCTGCTCTAGGAAGCAAGCTACACGATCAAGTCAAGAGGACAATCCCAATCCATAAAATCGATACGAAGGCGGGACAGACTGCGATCGCAGCAGCGATTAGCGAAGCGATGGACATCGACGTAGCAGAACCTCCTTCGCAGGACGATCAGCCAACAGATTGGCGCAAGGAACTCATCGATTACCTCGCTGAAGGTTTATTGCCCACCGAGAAATGGGACGTGCGGCGACTGAAGCGATGTAGCGCACACTACGTTGTCATGGACAGGGAACTACACTGATGGACCGCGACGAAGGTGCTACTCAAATGTATCTCCGGCGAAGAAACGAGACTAGTCATGGCCGAAACACATGAAGGAGCAGCAGGTAATCACCCGGGCGGACGAGCCCTCGCACTAAAAGTAAAGAATCTCGGATTCTACTGGCCAACCATGAACGCCGACTGCGAGACATACGTGCGCAAGTGCGACAAATGCCAGCGTCATGCTTCCACCTTACACAACCCAACGGAGTTCCTTCATACCCTAACTGCTCCATACCCATTCATGCGATGGGGAATGGACATCATCGGTCTGATGCCGGCATCCCGCCAAAAGAAGTTCATCCTGGTCCTCACAGATTACTTCACCAATTGGGTTGAAGCCGAAGCCTACGCCAGCATCACCGACAAGGAGGTGCAAAACTTCGTCTGGAGGAACATAATCTGCCGGCATGGGCTCCCATACGAGATCATTACAGACAACGGTTCACAATTCATCTCGCATCACTTCAAGGGATTCTGCGACAGATGGCGAATTCGACTCAACATGTCGACCCCGAGAAACCCGCAAAGTAACAGCCAAGCCGAGTCGACGAACAAGACCATCATCGACGGTCTGAAGAAACGACTCGACTTAAAGAAAGGTTGCTGGACAGATGAACTAGACGGTGTCCTGTGGTCCCACAGAACAACTCCCCGCGGAGCGACGAAGGTTACCCCTTTCTCGATGGCCTAGGGCGTCGAGGCAATGGCCCCCGCAGAAGTGAATGTGACGAGCTTGCGCCGATCGCGAATGCCCCAAAACGTCGAACTCAACCGCGACATGCTGCTCGACGCACTCGACGACATCGAGGAAAAGGGCGACCAAGCACTACTCCGTATCCAGAATTACCAGCATCAAATCGAGAGCTACTACAACAAAAAGGTCAAATCACGTCCCCTCGAAAAGGGCAATCTCGTCTTAAGAAAGGTCTTCGAAAACACTAAGGAATGGAAAGCCGGCAAGCTCGAAGTCATCAAACCAGGAGTATACCGCCTCGTGACGTCAACAGGCGAAGCAATACTGAGAGCTTGGAACTCCAAACATCTCCGCCTATTCCATCCTTAGTCAAGACGAACGCCTTAACGAGTAAATGCGCCACTAAGGCCACTTTTACTCGCTTCTCGCTCAAAAAAAAAAAAAAAAAAGAGCGAAAGAACGACCAACGGTCAGGTTCTCTCGCTCAAAAAAAAAAAAAAAAGGCCGAGTAAATGCGCCTCAAAAGCGACTTTTACTCGCAATCTAAGAACTACGAATGGCTTTATTCCCACAAAGGGATACGTAGGCAGCCCAAAAGAAAAAGGGGGTCCAGCCGGAAAAAAAAAATACAAACCTCCTCCCCGAGGAATCGATCTCCGAAGCAAACGATCACTTAAGCGATGCCGACACGAGCATGTCCTGGCTTCTCGAACAAGCGTATCAGTACTCGCATCCCACGTTGGATATGTCCTGATCAGACACGTATTCACGGGAGTCGACCGTGTTGCGATTTAAACCAACATGACCGAGACAATGACTCCAACTCACCCTGTAATTTACTAAAGTAAAGTTTGGCCCACCGAACGCTTGAAAATTACGCTAGGGTCGATTTGGAACCATCAACGTTGAGGACTTATAACTAAACTCAAATGAGGAACGATCGCGAGTCAAAGAAATCGACCGAGACAAAGTCATAACGAGCTTAACAATACAACGATCCGATATCTAGATTATAATTAAATGCAAACGACTAACGATCGCGAGTCAAAGAAATCGACCGAGACAAAGTCATAACTAACACTACAACGATTTGATATCTCGATTATAATTAAACTCAAATGACAAACGATCGCGAGTCAAAGAAATCGACCAAGACAAAGTCATAACGAGCTTAACACCACAACGATTCGATATCTCGAATAACGTTTATACTAAACAGTCACTTCAACTCTTGAGAAAACATGCATTCGATAGACAAGTACAATAAAAGATAAACAGTTAATACGATTCGAAGAGTCGGAAATAACAGAGGAAAAACAAAGTAGAAGCCTCGAAAGGCAAGAGTCTAAAAGACAACAACACAAGTCATCCGGGACTCAAAAGAAAACAACAAACAAAGAAAAGACTAAGCTTCCCAATCGCTCTCGCGATCGTTGAGGACGGAGAGCTCCGAAGCCCTGTCGCTTGACTCACGAGCAGCCGGAGAAGCATGCACTTCGTCTGATCTCGGGACGATCTCTGGATCGGCCAAAGGACCTTCAAGAAGAAGCGTCGGGTCTTCGGGCCGCTCTTCAGTCGGATGGGTAAGCGGAACGTGAAGACTCGCTGCAGTCTCCGGATCGATCAAGCCGGCGTTGGACCCATACGGATCGAGACTCGCCAAGATTCGAGCATCCACAAATTGAGAGTCCAATACGAGAGGAGAAAGCGTGAGATCTTCCTCGGGCATCTCGCCCACCCTAAGCTTCTCGGCTTCCTCCTCGTATTTCTTCTCTTGCTCGGCGAATATCTCGATAGTAGCCTGCGAGATGTCGTTCCCAGCCCTCTTCAAATCCTCAAGGCATTTCCTGGTTCCGAAGGCTTGGCTATGAAGCAACCGGGCCTCCTCATAGGGACCTCGTCGCTCTTCTCGGGAACGAATCCTAGCGAAGCGACGATTAGCTTTTGCGGCCATCTCGGCCTCAACTCTTCCCCTTTCCCTCGTCACTTCCAGGATCCTGGAGTCTCTATGGCGCCTCATCTCTCTTTCATGAGACGCAGCGAGCGAAACCTTCTCGCTCTCAAGTTCAGCGTTCTTCCGCTCGAGCTCACGAACGACTCCTCGAGATACCTCCAACTCGGCTTTGAGCTCGTCTCTTCGAGCGATGATGCGAGCAACCATCCCGTTAAGCCTCTCGACGTCAGCCCTCGACGCATTCAGCTGGCGAGCAGAAGCTTCCTCTTTCTCCGCGTACTCCTTCTTAGCCAGCTCGAGTTCGCCTAAAGCTCCCTTCAGGGCAGTGTCGTACTTATCGATCACGACGTTCGTCACGCTATCCCCCTAAATAACGAGGAGATGAAAATTGTAAGAAAAAGTCAAAGAACGAAGCAAAAAAAATATAGAAGGTGCCGAGCCATTTACCAGCAGCTTGGCCCTCGCGGCTTCCTCGTATTCACCCCCAAAGATGAGGTTCTTCACAGCGAGCAAAGGTTGCGCCCTCCCCCTTAATTGGCGGAGGAACTCTCCACACTTCTCAGGAACGTACACTAGAGGGGCCGGTCCCTCGTAGTGAAACGAAACCTTGTTTGGAAAGTTGACTCCGGGCACCCTCCTCAAAATAGCGGAGCCGCGAGAAGAAGTGCCGATCTGAGCGACCCCTTCCCCAATGGGAACCGGAGTTCCCTCGCGAGAAGACGCCAGAATAGGAGATCGCACCTCATTGCCAACCTCGTCGTTACGTCTCCTGATCAAAAGCAGCGACTCTCCGCTGTCTTCTTCAGAACCGTCCGGACGGGCGGCGTTAAGAGGAACTTCAGATTCCTCCCTTTCACCAACTTCCACCGCATCGTGCCGCTCTCCCGAGATTTCAGCCTCAGAAGCCTCCTCTTCGGGTTGAAGTTCTTCTTCTTGAACATCACCCTCCCCATTCTCAGTCGGATCTTCGGGATTCTCCGACTGCTCGTCAGCGGGCTTCTCTGTCCTCTTCTTCTTCTTCTTCTTCCTCTTCTGGGGTTTGCCAGAAGGAGGAACGTCGCTCGCCTCCTCGGTGCTCCTCTCGACTCTCGAGCCGCCCCTCTTCCTTTTTTTACCCTTCCCCGCGTTTCTAGCACCAGAAGGGGGAACCTCACCAGTGCGAGGAACCGTCACCGAGGGTCCTTCCTCGCTGGCCAGTCCCAGCTGGGCGGCTAACATCGCGCTCAAATCGGGAAGAGTTCCCATCCTCTTTGCTTCAGAGACTTGCTTCTGGATGTCCTTTGGGAAGATGTCTAGTCGCATGGTGCGAATAGGAAGAACGGTTGGAAGATCAGATCTCCACTCTCCTGAAAACACAAGGCGGAAAGGTAAGGACGCGACAAATAAACTTTGCGATAAAAAAATAATAATAACCAGAAACGGCGAGAGAACGCACTTCGAGCGATCCGGTCCTGAAGCTCGCGAATCTTCTCGACGGTAATCTCCGACCAACGGCAGATCCGAAGCAAAGCGACGGCTCGAACGCTCTTCAGGAAATCCTCAAGATAGACTGGAGACGTGGGATGGCCAACTGCGAGCACAACAAAAGAAAGTTCCGTTAGGATCAACCAAATCAGATGTAGCTCGCGACTAGATATTCTACCACAAGAACGGTTCCATAGGACCCGATAGTCCTCTCGAGGAGGTTCCTCGAAAGCCGAGTCATCGGACTTGATGAAGAAGTAGGAACGCTGCCAATTCTGCGTTTTGTTTGGATAACCGGCGCACACATTGCAGTTTGGTCGCATCTTCAACGAGTAGGTTCCGTCCTTCATATCGGTTATCGAGGTCATCTCCCCGAACGACCTGACGCTCATCGGCATGTCAATCTCCTCTGCTAGAACTGATAGAGTGACGGCTAGTTGCAGCGAGCCGTTCAGTAACTGACTAATAGCGATATCTCACCGCCGAGCGTACGCGGTGATCAGTCGCGGGATGGGGAACCAACAGCGAGTGTCATCCTGGAAATAAGAATCGTATACTGTTTGGTACCCGATCGGAGGAAACCAAGGCCTTTGCTCCTTTGTAGGAATGAGGAAGGTCACGCCTGTAGCGTTCATGGCCCGAAGAACCCTCTTCACGCTCCTCAGGGTCGACTTAATCTCCTCCACACCGTCCCAATCTTGACCAGCCACGAAAGCAGGGCGCAATAAGTCAGGATGTAGTCGAGGAAGCTCCTCGAAAATCCCTTCGGGATAGAAGGTCGTCGGAAATAACTCGGCTTCGGAATCGTCGTCTTCCGAAGGATCGTCTTCCACTTCGCGAACCCTCAAGGTAATCGAGTCAATGGGCACCGCCCCACTCTGTCCGTCTCTCGCACACTCCGTCGCATCCCCCACGACGACGTTCTCGCTCCCTTCCCTCGCAAGCCGTGTAGCATCTGCAACCAAAAGCCTCTGGGAGCGAGACAAATCAACTGTGTCCATCATCTCCTCGTGATGAGTCGACTCGAGATCCCCGATACAACATCCGTCTGGACCCCTTGCCGGAGCTGATGCCGCCACAACTGAGTTCCCCCTTTGCTGCCTCGATGACCCCTGAGCCGACGACATGGTAGAGCAAGGCGGCGAAGAACGCGTCGAATAAAGGCTATAACACTTAGAGAGATAAAAGAAGAAGAGAGAGAAAGTACCTTCGATCGCGGAGAAAACTTGAAGAAATGAGAGGTGGTCTGCGTATTTATAAGGAAAAGAGAGGGGGGGGGGTGAACTCGAGGCATCATCAATAGGTCTATTCGGGCCTAGATGGGCCTCGAAACTCTCTCCGAAAATCCAGCGGACCCTCGCGACGTTTCAACTTCTCGGTGCATTTAAAAGAGAAAAAAGGGGGGGGAATTCGAGGTTTCGTCATTAAGCCCGAACGGGCCTAAATGGGCCTCGAAACTCTCCCAGATATCCAGCGGACCCTCGCGACGGTTCGGCTTCTCGTCTAAATCGGACGTCGGTCATCTTAAAATCAGAATAAACCAATGGTTAATCTAGATATGTCAATCGGGATCTGATTATCCGCGACTAATCGGCCTCAAGCAGAAATATTCCAGAACCCTCCATGCGACACAACGATCAAAAGGAGCGATAAAGCCTCTACTGCTCGCTTCCGAGAGAACGACACCATGCGACTCATCGACCAACCGCTCCAACTTTTCGACAGGCCTTCTATTCCCTCAAACCTTCAAACCTTCAAACCTTAGAATCCACACGAGCCAGAAAGCACTTCGCTCACTAATGGACGGGGGGGGGGGACTTACTGTAGAGGATGGATTTGACCATCCCACAAGGCCCGAAGAATAGAAAGGCCTGGCCCGGATTAGGTAGAGCGACGGCTCGATCTGTCGGCTCAAGAGTCATGTCTCTCGGCTTGACTCTTGAGTACTTTTAGTCGATCGTCATCGACTGAAGTACATCCGGCTCAGCGGCTGCTCGGACGCTTACGGGCTTCTCGGCCCAGCAGAGGAGGCCCACCGAGATGGCGTAAATTAGGTCAAGGACGAGGCATCAGGACGTCTATATAAGGGAAAGGGGAGACAACGAGAGAAGGATCCGAAATCACTGACTAACACTTGGCGGCTAGATTAGGGTTTTCACTTTTGCTTCATCTCGCCGTTAGTTGCACTTTTCTGGTAGCTCATCGAGCCACCGGCTTCCTTTCTGTCGCACTCTCTTTTTTTCCCTTGTAACCGACCGAACGTTTTTCTCCGACCATTAATAAGACGTCTTTGTTTAAACCCACATCTTATTTATTACCGTTTTCCGATCAAACAATCATGTATTATGTGTTGACACTGATGTTATTATTGCTTAGATTTTTAACGATGCTAATAGTGGTTTGGAAAGAAACTAGAGTTTGCTTGAAAACATTACAAAACTATTGTGCGAATATTTATATTGCAAGTGGATACATTAGTCTCTGGATTCGTGGCGCAATGGTAGCGCGTCTGACTCGCGTGATCGATTAACGTCGGGTTCAAAACCCCGGTTCTATAGGATCTTTACTTTTTCATCTCCATCTCCATTTTGCTGTGCTTATGTCATCAAGATTCGTCCAAACGACCTCAAAATGGAGCGTTTCACTGTTCATGCCATTGTTCACTACGCTCATGCGAACATGCTTGACCATAGTTAGCCCGAGAAGTTAGAGATCCCTCGTACGGTAAAGTCATTGAACGCTCTTCTCTTCGCTTGCGTGGTAGCTAAGGATTACGAGGAAACGAAACGAGTTTACATAGAGATGCATAAGATCGAACTTGATGTCAAGAAGACAAAGAAGAGATGCATAAGATCGAACTTGATGTCAAGAAGACAAAGAAGTATGGAGGGTTCTGCTAGTTCGTCTTACTCCATTATTGCAGAGAAGAAGGGGATAGAGCCGACAAGGTTAGCTTTGGTCTGATGATTGCTGGTAAGCATGGAGAGTATGGAGAAGAACTGGGTTCCGAGTTTTGGAATCATGAAGTTGCTTGTTAATGGACTAGCTAAGGATTCAAAGGTTGAAGAGGCAAAATAGCTCATTGCTCAAGTGAAAGAGTTCACCAGAAATGTCGACTTGTGGAATGAAGTCGAAGCAGCGTTGCCTCACTGAATGAAAGATATATAATGGCTCTGACCATTACGAGATTGGTATTTTCAGTTACGTTTTTTTTTGTCTATCTTCAGGCTTGACAGCAATGAAATGATAACTCATTTTGTTTTTTTTTTTCCAGATATAATTGAAGTTCATAAGTATCTTTGGTAGTATGGTTTTCTTGTGAGCATTGAAACTCTTTTAGCATGTCTTGACGGTATGAGGTAGCTCACTTGGTAAGGATCCTGTGGGCTAATTGTCATGCTCACGGGTTCGACGCCAGGCGGAGGCGAACTGCCCATTCTGTCACCAAATGCGGTACTGGGTGTTGGACCTTGTCTCCAGCCCAGGTAAAGCCCTCCCGGGTGAAGTGGACCGCTGCCTAACCGGGCCCAGTGGAATGATCCACGTAAGTGGGGAACCCCTGAATTATCAAAAAAAAAAAAAAAAAAAAAAAAAAAAACAATCAACCTATAGGCTATACGCCACATGTGTTTCTATCTATTATGCTGATCATACGTATAAAATAAGTTTAATTTTACATGCTTACCACAAGGTATGCTGGCCTCTTCCAAATAAATGTAAACAGAGAAGACAAACCCTAAAAATACAAAAGTCAAATCCTATGGCCTATAGAGATTGTTGATGACACATGTGATTCTCTTCTTTTGTAGTATATTCACAATTCACATCCCAAGCAAAAAGTATAATACAATTCTATCAATTATTCAAATCTATAAACAAAAAATATGAGTGAGAAGTCAAGGCATAAAGAGATTTTCACTACCAAAATTTGTGAAAATCTTTATTTCTTGTACCTCTTTAAGGATTTATAAGCAAGAAACTTACTGATATGCAGAAACGAACAAATTATTGTATTTTTCAGTTTTCTTCTCCCTCTGGTCAAAAAAGTATAAAATTAATAAAAAAGAGATTGTTGTCTCCTCTCTATACATTGGCGAGATGACAAGTGTACCTCAGCTTCCGATGAGAGGCAAGAGCTTTCTGAAGAGCAACATCGACACTTGCATTCTCTCTGAACAACATATCATATAGCTGGCAAACAAACTCAGACACTTGCTCTTCTTCGTCTTCCCAAAGACCAGAGCACTTATTGTCGTCTCCGTTCATCTTCTCATGGTCACTATCTTCCCAGTCACTTGTCGCTGTCGGGGTCGGTGGTTCCATCTGTTCCCTTTCGGCTTCCTCTTCTTCTTCGTCTTCTTCTTCTCCAATCTCAAACTTACCGTTTTCTCCAATGTTGTATTCAAATGGGGAACCTTGAGATGTGATTAGAGGTGTCTCTTGCGGTTCGGTTGAAGGACCAATCACAGCTTTGGCACCAGAGTCTAAGAAGGCTTTAACTACAGCTTGTGTTGGTCCAAATGTTCCTGAGTAGAGTATTATCCTGTCTCTCCATGCTCCTACCTGTTTCACAGAATAGGCTTACAAGCATAAGCGTATGTACAATCTTTTCTTACAAACATGAAAACAGAACATGTGGGCCTTCTTCTTATCGGCCTTTCTTATGCTCATCACTAACTTTTTGAGGTTCGAGATTTTGTAACCAGCAACCAAACTTGAATATAAGTTTACAGACACTATTTTTGAAGAAATAGCCTTTTTAGAAATGCAAGAATAAGAATATGTCAACATGAAACTAGCAGATAGCTTTTTTTTTGGTTGTTGTACAAAGGTCAGAGTGCCATTACCATCCAGCGAATGTCATCAGGAGTTAGGTGGGTCGAAGGGACGGTTCTGCGGAACATAAATGCTGCGATTTCTTGATCATCTTCCATCACCTTTTTAAATGAAATTAACAAGTAACATCACAAACAAAATAACTGCATACTAACATCACAGAGAAGTTAGAAATGAGAGCATATTCTTACTTGGGTTTGGCGTCCGATATAACGGTGGATGATATTCCCAACCTGGAAGCATTTCTTGATACGCACCAGATCCGAGATTGAGCAGATGTTGGAAAGAATTGATGCAGCCTTTCGGCGATTGCTTTGCATGACTGATAATATACTGAATTTGACGCTTTGGAGAAACTTATCCGCTAGATCTCCAGGTTCAGCAACCACAAATACATCATTTTGCCAACTAAATGAAACCAGAAAGCAAATATGTCTATTAACTCCAAATCAACATTTTAGACCTGAGGGTTCTGTGGTGAAAACGGAGAAGTTTGAATGTTACCTTAGGATCGAACCATTAGAATCATTCTGAAGCGCGAGATGTATAATCCCCACTTGGGGTAAATTCTGTAGCTTTTCATGCATTTGACGTAATGGAAGATAGAGTTGTCTTTTTGGTGGAGGAGATGATGGAGGCGACAAAATGGTCTTTCCAGCATGACCTCCGTCCAAGCTAAGTGGTGGAACCATGTCAATCCTGTTAAACTTTTGTGGGCCATGATCAGGAGTGAAGAGAAGGGGGCTCGTTGGCAAGCTTCCGCTTATTAGAGGAGAGTTAAATGGTGTGGGGAATGCAGTTCCCGGAGATGGTTTCGGACCTCCAGGAGTAGCATGTAGTGAAGATAACTTTATTCCATTACTCGAACAAAATGACTCAAGTGCACGAGCGTGATGCTTAACTCTCCCTGAGTCAGGACTATGCTGAGCCTCCACAAGCAAAACATTGCGTCTCCATCCTAGAGAAGGACTGCTCTCTACTGTCATAAAAATGTTAAGTCACTAACTAAGCTAGTAGTTTGAGAAGGTTTTTATCAAGCGCATATAATTTGGAAATATATACCTCTTCTGTTTGATTGCTTTCCATTCATAAACCGTGGTTTCAAATTCTCACACCACTTCTCATCGTTTAGGAAGGGGAGTGTTAATCTCTCACAGACGTTTTTAAGTACTTGGGAATTGCTTTGTATGTATTCATCAATTGCAGCTTCTAATTTTAGCCAAATCGCTGGATCAGTCTCATCCAACTCCATTCCACAACGATCATCAACTGCATAGATAAAACATATGTATTATGTACATGGTTAACTAGATTCAAAACACTTCCACATTATAATAATTGGCATGTATTAAAATTTAAGTTTTCCTAGGTGTTCAAGAGGATATAATGTTATTGCACGTTGTAAGTGCTGCGCATTACCTGGGTTGAATCGAAAATATTGTATCTCTGGCAACATAGGAAGCAATGTGCTTAGAGCTTCTTCAACCCGTTCCACTGAGCAAGCACTCTCAATCAGTACTTGTCCAGTATCTAAGTAACGCCATCCACCTTTACGTACCTACAAGATAGTTAGATAAACATTGACAAAATTACTAAACATTATAAATATGATCAGCTTTTATTCGCCTTATGTATAAAGACGGCCAGCTTTTACTAGCCCTATGTATTTCAGTGGGTTTTATCTTATAAACAAAGACTTTTAACAATTTGACCATTTGTAATTGTCACTTCCAGCCACAAATCAATCAACTAAATTTCACAATTAAGAGAGAAAAAAACACGACTTACCCTTGTTGGTACAGAGCCAGAGCCAATCGAAACCAAGCAGTCAATTTTTGTGTCAGGCCATAGAAGTTGTGCTTCTCTAATGGCAAATATAGTAGGATTGTTTGCCACTATTGCACCATCTTGCCAGCGGTATGAATCTTAAGCGATTTGAAAAGCAAACAAAGATTATAAAAAATATCAGCGTAAAGCTTACTTTAAGTCTCAAGGATAAAACTAGAAAAGAAAAAGGTAGACTTGTACCGACTGAAAAATCATCAAGATAATATGGAGCAGCTGATGATGCGCGTATTGCTTGCCAAACCTGATGCTTACAACTTCCCATAAACGCACTTTGCTTGTAGTAGCCAGCTTGATCACTGGCAGTTGATGAAGTTAATGTACTGCCGCCTGAATGATCTGAAAATGCATATGACATTTCCGGAGTTCCAACAGAATACTGCAAACAGAAAACAGAGAGCATATGATACACAAGAGAAGTATAGAAAGGAGAATGTAAAGTGGTATACCCTTCCTAGCAAAATAACAGAGAATACGGAAATAACCAAAAATGAAAAAGTGAAGTGTTGTACCTGGTAGTTCCGGAATATAAATGGTTGCGCAGGCATCACACTAACAAGAGTAGATACGACAAAAACTTTCGGAACATTCTTCACAGCTGATTCTATTAGTAAGTCCCCATCCTCATCAGCACACATTTCCTTTAACAGTCTCTCGAACTCGTCTGCGCTATGCTGTAAGACAGTATATTTTAGAACCTGATTCCAAGTCATGTAGGAACCAACAAGAGCTATTCGATTTTCTACAAGCATATCTTTTTACAGTTTGTAGGAAATCCTACACTAATCCAAGACGCCAAAAAACATAAAAGTTGATAAATCCTTATAAACAAAACAATAAAGGACTGCTCTTTAATTTTATGTCGCTAGAGAAGAAGAAATTATGAATAGACCAAAGGATCTGTATATACCTTGGATCCATGGATGACAACTCTGAAACTTTGCGATGAACTTTTATATAGTTGATCCAACTTTTCCCGCCAACTTGCAGCTTCATTGTCCTTTGGGACAGGTTCAGCAAAAACAAGCTTTCCTAAAGAAAAATCATTCAAAGTAAAGTCCAGAACCAGTAAGTCAACGAAGCTGCAAATCCAAGGGAATTCTACACACCTAGATTCTTGTAAATTTCTTCACATTGCTCCAGTGTCATAAGCTTGACACCAAGAGCAATAGCTAGCATTCCTCCTGTTGATGTGCCACATATAAGGTCAAATAGTTCATGTATACGCTTGCCACTTCCCTTCTCAATCTCTTTGAGAATCTGCACCGTTGCAAGACCTTTCATTCCACCTCCATCCATGGTGAGTATACGCAGTCCTTGTTTTGGTACTTGCCTACCTTTTATGGAACGTCGCAGAATATCATTTTCTCCTGTCATCAGAAGAAAAATATATGTAAATCCCAGCTAAGAGTATTGAACAATAACGCCAATATAGCACACAAGAAACACACCAAGAATTGCCAAAGCTCGAGCTGCAGCTTTATTGACTCGTGGTTCAGGTGTGACAGTCAATCGCATCAATAACTCCCTCAAACTCTCGGAAGTAATCAGAATACGACGATTTTCTAAACAGAAGGCCAAGTTCCCAACTGCCAATAAGGCTTGTCTTTGAACCTAAGGAAAATGAAAACTCAGTCGAAAAAAGCTGCAGGTTCTTCTTATAAGGAGACCAAAAATGCAGCTATCTTACTTCAGGATTCCTATGAGCACACAAAGATTTTAAGGATTTCAGCATATCCTTGGTGAGCATCTTCTGAGAAACAGAATCAGATACGAAAGCTAAGGTGACCACGACTTGTAGCACAGATATCACTTCGTCTGGGGCCGCAGATTTCAGAACAGTTTCAGTTGGCTTCATTATATCACACTTCATCAGCTGCATTGCTACGCTAACATCTCGAGCAAGAGATGATAAAGCAACACATGCTTGCTCAACCTATCAAACCTGTAGTTATGGTGATTGTTCCCAAAAGAAAGTATAAATTTATTTTCTAGTAATAGCAGAGAAGAAAAACCAACATACCACATGGCGATTGTCACTAGTTATCATACTTATAAGCTGTCTCACTGCATTTTCATCTTTACCAATAACAGAACGGTTTCCTTCATCTTGCATTATCTTCACCAATGTAGATGCTAGAAGAGGATGGTGACACGAAGAGGAACGGAATATAAGGGGAGAGAAGGCACTTAGCTTGTGCCTAGATGCCCCAAAATAGGAAGTGTTTTCTGTCTAGCATCATGCAAACGAACTCTTAGCCTACAAACTTAATCATCTAGAGAGTAAAAAATGGCAGAGAGATTGTGTGATGAGTTTTCTTCTTACCTCTATCTGTACATTTACTGATCTAAGATTCTCATCAGACACAATTCTGACATTTACAAGAGACAACTGGCGAAGCTGATGCAAAGGTAATATCTCTGGAAGGAATTCAAGGGGATTACCAAAAAGCCGTAGTATTCGTAGCCCAGCCATCGCCCTGCATTTCAATCAAATAAAAAATCAGCCTCCTACCTACTAAACTCAAGAAATGGAAAAATAGAGATATCAGCTATCTGCCAAAGTGACCTGAAATCAAGCAGAGGCCGGATGAGTTTATTGTGTTCCAAGGACAATTCGACAAGACCTACGCACTGTCTTAGTTCCGCTGCACAAGAGTTCAAACTAACATCGTACATACCGATTCTCTTTTAGCATTAAGATGCGAATAACAAGTATAAGCAAGTAAAGCTCACCAGGAACAGAGATAAGCATGTTGTTGTCAACTCTAAGAACTTTAAGGTTTTTCAGTTTCCCTATCTCAGGTGGCAAAACTGAAAGTTTATTGTTCTCAAGGCAAAGCTTCTCAAGAAGAGGCAACTCAGTCACTTCAACAGGCATTACCTGCCCAATTCAGTAAAGTTCAATGCTTTATCACAACATTCTTCATTACAATCAAGAAACGTTAAAATACCATACCAACAAACCAACACCAGATAGACTCAACGAGGTCACAGTCTTCCAATGCTCCCCACAAGAGGAAGCAACATCAATAGCCGGAGCAGGAATCGCCGCAGGCATCATATCAGACCTCATCAGCCTCGTTAACACCCCTACACCATCATACTGCTGACCAGAGCCAGCCGCTTTCATCAACGTAACTGCTCGCAAAGGCTCTCTCCGTTTCTCAACTCTCATCACCACCCCAACTTCCTCGCCTTCTCCGTTGAGTTCAACCACCACCGTATCATTCGGCGCAGGCAAAGCCACCATCAGCTGCGACTCGAGCCGTAACGCGACCTGGTCCTCGGAATCCCCCGCCGTCCAGTCCAAATCGATCCGGAAACCTAGTTCCGGATCCTCCACCGCGGAGGGAGACGAGCAGGCGGATGACGTTATCGATGTCGGAGATCCGAACGGAGAAGCGGACGGTGATCGGATTGGATCCTCGTTTAGATCGTCCGCGCCGTAAGAGAGACTCAGACGGAAACTCTCCGACGATCTCTTCCACCCTAACCCCCACGACATCTCGATGATCGCCGATCACCACCGCGGGTGGGTGTAATCGCAACCGGAGAGCGTCAGATCAAATCGGTGAGTCGTGGATCGGACTGGATGATTGAGAATTCGAAATTCAGAAGAGAGATCGATAATGCGGATTCGATCAGAGGAGACTACGACGAGTCTTTCATCTGCATTCAACGGAACTCAAATGTTCTTCGTCTTTGATCTTCTTCACCTGAGGTTAGTGATTTTATAAAATGGTACCAAAACGTCGTCGTTGGGTGGAAATAATATATATTTTTTTTCAGTTTTTGTAAGGGTTCTTTTGTTGAAAGGTATAAGGCCGAGGGAAAAGATGTTATAGAAAGCCCATAGTAGTTTTTGAGCTCACCAACTAGGTATCAAATACATTGATGAATAATTTGAAGCTGTGCCTGAGGATATAAAGAAAACATCACTGAAGAGCAGAAGGCAGCATAGACAGATATTGTGTCATGTAAGACCACCTAAATCTCTATAAATTTTGTTTGTAGCTCTAAAAATCTATATAAATTTTTGTTCAGTAAAGAACTATTGTGACTTTCACTAACCATTTCAATTGTTAGTGTTAACAGTTTTAACTTTTGGCTAACTATTATAATTGTTGGTGTTAACAATTATATCTGTTGGTACTAACCATTGTAACCCTTAGTAGTCTATATAAAGAGTTGCAGACAATGAAAAATCATAACTTGAACAAGATAGAAAAATCAAAAACTAATTGTTGGTTAGAAAGAGAGATGAGATTCATTGTTCAAACATTATCAAAGGTCTTTAAAAAAAACACATAAACATAAATTTTTATTTGTTATTCTTGTGTCTTAGTCTAGAACAAGAATGAAACTTTGATTGTCTTATCTATCATACATATGGATTTTATGTAATCCAAAGCTTAGAATATGGTCAAAATGAAAAGTGAGCTCAATTCAATCATTATCCAAGTTTAGCACTTCTGCATAACATTTTTATACTTAGCACTTCTAAATAACATTTTTATTTTAAGGAAAAGCGAAGAATATAGTAAAGATCTTGGGCACGTTGGTGACAAACTCTGCCTTTTGGATTGGTCTTTTGCAGGTTGCAGCGTTCCTCCAAGCTGTGCATGGTTCATGGTTGGTGAATAAAACAATAGTTATGTCTTCCCCTTTGGTTTACTCTTTGATCTTTTTGAAACTACAATTGTGTTGTGATTTGTAATGTCCCCGATTTCTTTTATAGCTACCATTTACTTTGTAGTATCTCTCGGGGTGTTATGGTCTACGATGTTGATGTAATAGTCTGTGGAGTACTACAAGAGGTAGTACATAACATGTTACATGAAGATGGAGTTATATTACAGTTTGTGTATGATTGTTTGAACTTGAAAAAGGAAAGGAAATATATGTGTGAAGAGAAATGGACGTTTTCCATTAAACAAAAGAGAGTTTGCTTGAAGAGGAAGTTGATCATTAAGGCAAAAGGAAGTTTGCTTAAAAGGAAAAAGAAGATTAACAAAGAGATTTGGAGATCTTTACTTGGGGAAGAGAGCCGCGAAATCTAGTTAGTATAAATAGGTTGGGGAAGCTTTGTATTGCATTAACATAGAGAAAAGTTCTTAGCAAAAGAGGTTTCTTAGAAACAAAGAGTTTCTTAGAATCATGTGTTAGGAAGTCCGGGAGACGGCGTGGTTGACAACAAGTTTCACTCCTTTCAAAGAGAGTGTGTTGCAGTGGAGAGACTTTTTCAAGTTTCAGTATCCTCGTGAAGGACATGAAGAGCAAGATTAACCAGGTCTCTTAGATAGGTATCTTAGCATAATTAGGATTTAAAAAAAATGAAAAATTGTAATTAACATAAGAACCGTTTTCTAATTAGGAGTTATAAGAGCATGATTATTGGGGGGGGTTCTTAGGGTGGGGTTCTTAGCGGAATATAAGAATCCGTCTCTTAACTTTTAACTAAAAAAGCTAAGAACCGGTTCTTAAATAAGAGTTTTAAGAGCCGGTTCTTAACTTTTTTAGTTAAAAGTTAAGAGACAGGTTCTTATATTCCGTTAAGAACCCCCAATAATCATGCTCTAAGAACATCTTTATCCTTAATACCCTAATGGGTCTCTTAATTTATTTTTAATAGTATTTAAAGAGTTAATTTTGGTAAGAGAGTTGATTAAGAACCTTGAGATTATTTCCTCCTTCATTGCAAGTCTCTTATTTTAGGTTTCTTAAAAAAAATTATTAAACATTTTTTATTAATTTTAATTTTTTTATTACATAAAACATAATAAAAGATAGCATTTTAAACATAGACTTTAAAATAAAAACATGAAAACAAAGATTATTACAATAAATGAGAATTGTTTGAAAGAAGCATAGGAGATCAGTTGTCGTCTTCGTCACGTCCAAATTTTTCCCAAATATGTTCAACCAAATCATCTTTCAGCTGTTGATGCATTTGTCTATCACGAATTCTTGTTCGAACACCCATCATATTTGCGATATTTGTAGGGATATCCGTAGAATACGTGAGATCGACATGTGAACTTCCGTTGTCTTCTGCTTGTTGGAACTCTGAAGGATCAAATTGAGTGTATCCATCTCGTTCGTCTTCTACTATCATATTATGGAGTATGATACATTCTCTCATATTCTTCTCAATTTTGACTTTATTCCAAAAAAGTGATGGATTTTTAACAATGGCAAAGCGAGCTTGCAAGACTCCAAAAGCACTTTCGACATCCTTTCGGACAGCTTCTTGACGTTGAGCAACTAAAACTGTTTTCGGCCCTTGTGGTATTTGAATAGATTGGATAAAAGTTGTCCATTTCGGATAAATACCATCGGTGAGATAGTAAGTCAAATGATACTCTCTTCCATTGACATAGTAAATGACTTCCGGAGTATGACCATTTATTATGTCATCAAAAACAGGTCAGCGATCAAGAACATTTATATCGTTTAAGGTACCTGGAGGCCCAAAAAACGCGTGTCATATCCAAAGATTGTATGAAGCAACTGCTTCTAAAACGATTGTTGGTTTATCCGAACCACGAGAATATTGCCCTTTCCAAGCGGTGGGACAATTCTTCCACTCCCAATGCATACAATCGATGCTCCCTATCATCTCGGGAAATCCACGATACTCTCCAACGTCAAGTTGACGTTGAAGATCAGCCGGTGTTGGTCTTCTTAGGTAGTCCTCGCCGAACAAATATATAATTCCTTCCACGAAATTCTCCACGCATAACCGAGTTGTTGTTTCACCGAGCCTGAGGTATTCGTCGACCGCATCAGCCGCAGAACTATATGCCAACACACGAATGACTGCCGTACACTTTTGAAGGGGAGAGAGACTAATCCTTCCGAGACCATCTTGCCTTTGCTTAAAGTATTAAACTTCGTTGGAGAGGCGATCAACAATGCGCATAAACAATGGCTTGTTCATTCTAAAATGGCGTCGGAAGAAACTTTTAGGATACATTGGAGTATCACTGAAATAATCATTCCATAAACGAATATGCAATTCCTCACGATTTCTTTCGATATACGCTCTTTTTTTCTTTTTTTTCTTTGTTCTTCTTCATCACGATGAATGGTTAAATTCTCAAAGGCTTGATCAAAATGTTGATCAAAGAGCTCATCAAATGCATCATCAAAAGATTCATCTAAAGGATTTTGAGAAGAAAAAGCCATATATGGTGATTAAAGGATTTTTAAAAAAGATGGTTTTGGTGTTTGGTTTTTTTTTAAAATAAGATGGTAAAAGTGTTTGGTTTTTTAAAGGATAAAAAGATGGTCTGGTGTTTAAAGACGGATAATGGCACTACGAGAGAAGATGGCTTTGGTTGTTTGGCGATTAATAAGATAAAGAGAGTAAATGGTTTTGTTGTTTAATAAGATAAAGAGAGAAGATGGTTTTGTTGTCTAATGGACACAAGATGAGTTTGTTGTTGTTATGTTTGAAGAGAGAAGATGTGTTTGTGTTGCGATGGATATAAAGAGAAGAAGAGCTTGTTGTTGTTGTTATAAATAAAGAAGATGACATCAAGTTGATACTACAACTCCAGTCCAAGGCTACAAGACACAGACACATACAAACACTCAACTTGACACATACATACACTCAACTTGAGACTACAAAACATCTCTCTGTCGCTTCAGTCCAAGCCTGCACTCTGTCACCCAAGCATCCGTGACTCGCTCCAGTCCAAGGCTGCAATCTGTCACGCAAGCATCATGTAAAGAGACAAGAACATTAACTTCAAAGATAACTCAACAAGAAGAGGATAACTTAAAACATTTTATAAAATCAATAACCACACCATTACAACAACTAGAGCGAGACTTGAACTTAAGAAATAGAGCAGGAACAAGAACAATAAAATCTAAAGTTAAAACTTAAGAACAATCACAAGACCTAATTAGACAACAACAACTCGTTAATTAACTTCTTCTTCAGAGCTTCTTCACCATCATCTAGAGGTTCTTGTTTTGCCATTAGCCTGTCCAGAAGCTTCATCTTCGACAGCTTCTCCTTAATAACCAAATCCTCTTGCTTGATTCTCCACATTTCTGAAACTCATCAAGGTCTTTCCCATCACTGACTTGTTTCTTTCCACGGGATTTTGCAGCCTTAACACCAGGGGGTCGAGTTGCTCCATCGTCAGCCAGTAAGCAGGCTGAGTGCGAGCCGTTATCTAACTTCTTCCTTTTGGAATCTCCTTGAGAGCAAGCAGAAGAAAGATCAGACCACTTCTGGTCATGTCTAAGCTCTTTCCAAGCATGTTCTAATGTGAACTTCTTTTTGTAGTTGTTGAAGAAGATCTTGTGGGCATGTTTGAGAACATCAGTGTCGTTTTGCCCACTGATTTTCTCACGAGTTGCTACTTCAAAAGCTCCACAAAACTTTTCCACCATGTCGTTGATCTTGTGCCACCTTTGCTTACACTGTGATGCGATCTTAGGACTAGCCGAGTAGTAGGCTGCTATCCTTTTCCAGAAAGAAACCGACCGTTGCTCATTCCCTACCACATGGTCTTTACTGGTATTTAACCAAGAGCTGATGAAGACATTGTCATCTGTTGGAGTCCACGTGTGTCGTCCTCTACTCTCCACATGACTGTCTGGTTCGAAGTTTGAACCTTCAGTTGCTTGCGTCCCAAATAAAGGAATAGGGAAGGATTCTGAACCGATGCCAGTTTCTTGTTGACTTTGAAGAAGATCAACAAAATTAAAACTCCTATATGGATTGGAATCCATATCTGAACTTGTCTAAGAAGAGAGATGGAATAAGGAGTGTGTTTAATAGAAAGGAAAACGAGTTTGAAAGAGAAAGAGAGAAGAAGGAGTATGTTTAATAGAAGAGAGAAAGCGTTTAACGCTTTGATCACACCCACAACCATATGGACTTGACATTTAGCTAACTCATATATCTAACATTCATTGCTATCTAACTCATTAATCACACTTCAGCTTTTGACTTTCGGTTTGACATTCACAATCAATTCACGGTTCACAATCAATTGCTATCTACCTACTTTCTATCTAACCAGATTCACAATCAATTCACGGTTCAAAGGCTACTAACCTGAAATGCTCATTGCCTCTTCATCCGTCCAAACAACAGACCTCTTCTTTGAATAAACTTCAAGTCTTTTTATCCGTCCATCTGAAAAGGAAACGCAAGAAACAGAATCAACATTAGAACGATTCCGACACAAGAAAGACTAAGAAACAAATACTAAGACGTCATCTCTTCAATCAGTATACATAAACAAACACAAGAACTGATCGACTTAAACAAAGACAGAGACATAAACTATCCAGCACACCCGATTGATATATTGAGACACAGAGACATCATCTGTTGAATCACGAGACACAAACAAGCACAAGCAACGCATGAGACGCATGAAGAAACAAATATTGATCGATATAAACAAAGACAGACTTTTTTCTATCACAAGAATGATTAACAAACAAAGACAGAGCATAACCGAGTTGAATCAGAAGACATAAACAAACCCAAGAGACACATGCAAGACAACAAACGAATCAATTTAACAACGAATGATTCAGACATAAAAGGAAAACAACTTAGCTTTTTCTTTCGGTTTGATTTCGCTTGAGATAGGTGGAGTGATCAGCTTGAGATACGCGGAGAGCGAGAGATACGCGGAGGCATCGAGGAGATCGAGAGATACGCGGAGGCGTCGAGGAGATCGAGAGATACGCGGAGGTGTCAAGGAGATCGAGAGGGAGGCGGAATCGTCGAAGAGAGCGCCGGAGACGCGGAATCGTCGACGAGATCGAGAGAGAGAGAGATGCGGATTCGTCGAGGGAGACGCGGAATCATCAACCAAAGAGAGAGAGGCGACGATTCCACCGATAGAGACTCCGGCTGATGCCATCGACGAGGAGATTTCATCGTCGCGGAGAGATCTCTGTTTCGCCTTCGGTGTCGCCTCGAGAGAAAGAGAGAAGACGAGACGGTAGTGAGAGAGAGAGATTTTGTATGAATGACATGTGCCCCTTGAAACTTCGTCCCTTCCGCTCTAGATTAAGCGACTTTTCAACTTAATTACCTAATTTTTATTTTTTTTAAACCAAAAAAACCTAGTGACCCGGTATAGCATACCGCGATAAAGATCATGATTAACCTGAGCTCTTAATTTGGGGTTCTTAACTTATGATTTGACACTTTTTTGTTTTTTTTTATTTTTTTTAACACTTTTCAGCTAAAAATCGGCTCTTATATCTTTTATTTAAGAATCGGTTCTTAGCTTTTCTTAGTTAAAAGCTAAGAAACGGTTCTTAACCGAAGCTAAGAACCCCACCCTGAGAACCTGGGTTAATCATGATTCCAGAGGATGAAAAAAAACCGATGAAGTCTTTCGTTTCTCTATCTCTTCCCCTCTGTATCTCTTCAACGGCCTGCATCGCCGATCTCTAACTCCCAGCTCGGATTTCCTTCGCCAACTCATCGCAGCGAGTCGCTTCGCTGCCTCCGCTCTTCGTCCTCCTCCGCTGCATCTCCTATGCAATTCGAAGTCTCCACTCCGAATTCTCAGGTTACCCTGACTTCGCTACTACATGGCCTTCTCAATGCAAGTAAGTAATTATTAATTATTTGATAAAAAGGTACATGATTTGTACGCTTTTTTTTTGGGGACAAATTCTTAGAAAGTAAAAGCCATTTTCTATCATTTGGTATAATTTTCAGACTAAATAAATTTAAAAATATTATTTAAATACATATAGATAGTGGCATATTTTAGTAAAATAATTACATTTTTATATTGTATATATAATTGAAATATACAGTTTTAGTGAGTCTTGTTTGGTTAGATTACACCAATTTGTTTTGTTGTAATTCGCTTTTGTTTATTAAAAATGATAGATCAATCGGATTGTGAACATTCATGAGAAATTTATTTTATAAATTATGTTAATTTGTTTTGCCTTTTCATTAGCTTTATTATATGTTAGCCATTCTAAATTTATATGTTATTATGTTTAATATCATAAGAAATTTGAGTGAGAAAGTAAGAAAAAATATAAAGAAGTTATTTCAAAAAAAATATATATATATTATATTTAATTTAAAGCAATTTAATCTGATTATCATGTTGCAGCGCAACATATAACATATGAATAATACCATTTAATTACATAGAAATGTGAAATCATTTTATATCTTTAAGTAAATAAATAAAATCTCTAACATCTTACATTTGAAGAGATCTTTAGTAATATATAAGATAAATAAACCACTTCACTTCTCACAAATTGGTTTTAGGCTAAAAGTGTATCTGCCTTAACGTGTAACCGAATTTATGTCCCTATTTTCTATGGACCAGTTGATGATACGGTTATCGAGACATTACCGGAGGTACCAGAGAACAATGAGGTGGCTCGGTACAGAAAGATTGTGTATTCTTCGGACTACCTGAAGGATGTTTTTTTGGAAGACCCCATGATGGAAAGAATACTATTGGATCGATCAAGTTACCATGATACGAATATATTTTAGTAG
Organism: Brassica napus; assembly: GCF_020379485.1. Taxonomy (NCBI): domain Eukaryota; kingdom Viridiplantae; phylum Streptophyta; class Magnoliopsida; order Brassicales; family Brassicaceae; genus Brassica; species Brassica napus. Next base: position 14,830,215 of record NC_063452.1, read on the forward strand.
GATAGATTTTTAGATATAGATCTTTTGTAAATATGAATGGTGACCAGGGAAGGGAACGGCGATGAATAATGTATTTCCTAACGTTCCCAAAAAAAATTACAATTCACAAGGAATAATAATTCTCTCTCATTCCTTTTCATTCTCTTTTTTTTTCTGTAGAGAATTAAAGAACAAAATTATTTCTTGTTAAATTTGATAAGGAACAACCATTCTTTTTTATTCCTGCTATTTTATTCCCGTACATTCTTTTTTTATTTGTTCCTCTTGTTTCCCGAATGGTTCCAGTCAGACCAAGGGAATGAGAAGGAACATTCAATTCCTTATGGTTTCCATAAAAATATACTATTCATAGGGAATTAATTTTTTTTCTATTCCTTATCATTCATTTTTTTGTAAGGTATGAATGGTGACCAGAGAACGGCGAGAAATAATGCATTCCCTAACGTTCTTAAAAAATATCACCATTCACAAGGAATAAATTTTTGGGGTTCTTTCAAAAATGATTCAAAATTTCAAGTCAACCTAAAAAATAACCTATGTTTTTTTCGAAACTTTGCTTTTACCTTACCATCCTCATCTTCACCAAATATTTACAACTTTGCCATTGACATCAATACCTCAACCACCATGAACTACCAAATTGAGAGTGTTAATTCCCTAAAGTTTCGATTTTTTCTCATCCTTTTTCATTTCTTATCCACACAAACCACATATCTTATACTTTCTCTCAAAATTCATTAAAAAAACTGAAGATTTTGATTACAAATTATGTAAGGTTCATAAGCTCACGATTCTTGGTGATTAACGAGTAGGTAGTTGTTGTGGTGAAATTCTGAGTGATTGGAGAAACCACGCAAGTCATCTCACGAGTTCAAGGTATGAAATCGCGAACTACATTTTATTTTTCAGATCTGTTCGACGAAGAAGACTTCTAAAGAAGTCTTCTTCATCGAGAAGACTTCTTTCAATGCATATGTTAGTTTTGCAATTGACCTTTTGTGTGTGTTTTAATAGAAGACTTCCCTAGAAGTCTTCTAACATTCCTTTGTAAACAAAAAATTTCGAAATTCCCAGAGAAGACTTCTCAGATAAACAGGTTACTTTTAAATTTGACCGAAGTTGGTCAGAAATTTAACTTTTTGTAGAAGACTTCTAAGGAAGTCTTCCAAGAGAAAACTTCTACAAAAGTCTTCTGAAAGTCTTCCCTAAGTCTTCTCAATGCCGGAAGATGTCTGTGTGGGTTACTTTTGCAATTGAAATATAATAGTAAAAAATTTAATATCAATGAGAAGACTTCTTTAAGTCTTCTCGAGTTTAATTCTGGGTTTTGGTCAAACCTTTGCCCGCGAGAGAAGACTTCTAGAGAAGTCATCCGACGGAAGACTTCTAAAGAAGTCTTCTTTGGGAATTTCAAAAAAAATTCAATTTCAAAAGTAAGCCAATATTTACAAAGGAAGACTTCCGAAGATGTCTTCTGTAGAGTAGACTTCTTAAGAAGTCTTCTTTCGTATATTTGCAATTGCAAAATGACCTAAATAAAAGGCTTCTTTTGAAGTCTACACTACACATAGTAGACTTCTTTTGAAGTCTTCCGTGGATGACTTCAAAATAAGTCTTCTACGGAAATTTTTATTAAACTTCAAATTTATCCAAAATTAAAATGAAATTTTAATATCTTCTTGCTAATTCATGTTTATTAGTCAATATTGGGACTACTGAATCGAATTTATAGGTGATAATTATGAAATTACAAACATTGATGTTTAATAATGTTTCTAGCTAAACGGAGAAGTCTTTTGTAAGTCTTCCTCATAGAAGACTTCATAAGAAGTCTTCTCCGATGATTTTGTTTTATTAAGTTGATGTTCTGTGTTTGTGTTGTCTTCCTCATAAGATAAATTTTTTAACTTCCATGAGATTTAAAATTCCAACTTTCACTTAAAATTCAATTTTGATCTTTTGTGAATTTGACTAAGGTTTTTTGAGAAGTCTTCTCTCTTAGTTTTAGCAAATTTTACTATGTTTTTGTGTTGTTGTGTTTTGTTATGTGTGGGTAGAATGATTAAAATATTTTTTAGTATGTTGCATCAATAACTTTAATGAAGTCAAGTACTTTTGGCAAAACATGAACATATTTACCATTCTTTTGTTTAACATCTCTTAAAGTTTACAAAATAATTCACAACTAAAATATTACACATACAAATCATAAAAAGACCATGAACAAAATTATTAGACAGCCAGATATTATTCCTCAACATAGATAAGCTTGGACTCCACTTCACATCATCTCTTTGTACCACTTTGGGCAGAAGACTTTCTGAAGACTTCGTGGAAAGTCTTCTAGCATAAAATACAGAAGATTTACCAAGAAGTCTTCTGAGAGTCTTCTACGAATTATCCCAGAAGTCTTCCAAAATCTGTCTCAGATCTGAAAAATCTTCATATTCAAAAGCATTCAAATGACTTCAAAATAGAGAAGACTTGAAAAATAAATTTTTAGATAATAAACAAAACAGACACATTAGGTTGGATCTATAATTTTTTAGAATCTAATATATAAAACACACAAAATACATATCCAAAATATATACCACTTTAGGCAGAAGACTTCCGAAGACTTCCTGAAGACTTCATGGGAAGTCTTCTAGCATAAAATGCATTAGAAGACTTTCTAAGAAGGCTTCTGAGAAGTCTTCCGAGAGTCTTCTGAGAGTCTTCTGAGAAGTCTTTCAAAGTCTCTCAGATCTGGAAAAACCTGCAAATTCAAAAACATTCAAATAACTTCAAAACAGAAAAAACTTTAAAAACGGAAAATTTTATGCTTACAAAATAAACAAAACAGTCACACTATGTTGAATCTATAGTTTTTTAGAATCTAACATATAAACACACACATAAATTCATATCCAAAATTTAGAGATCTACCTTTGAAAGAGTGAAAGGAACCATGTAATGAAAAATCTGCGAAAAGAAGATAAATTAGTGAGAAGACATAAGAAAAAGTGGGAAATGGATATAAAGTTGAGATTAGAGAGAGGTTTGAGAGTTTTAGAGTGAGAAACATTACATTTTTGTTGCAGTCATTTGAGAGGAAGAAAGAGAATGTGTAAATTTTATTTATATATGGAGACAAAAATTCCAATTAGGTTAAATATTTTCGACCCAGAAGACTTCTGGAAGACTTATGGAAGACTCATGAAAGACTTATGTAAGACTCATGGAAGACTTTGATTTAGGCGGAAAACCTGAATTATTCCAAAATTTAGGCGGGAACCCTAAATTTTACTTAAATTGAGGCGGGATGTGTTGGAAGACTTCTTTTAAGTTTTCTGTGAGTCTTCTAGACCTAAAATCAAATAACTATGCAAAAAAAAACATTTTTAAACTTAAAAAAACTTAGAAAGTGTTTAAATCAAATTATTAGGTAGTTACTAAACATATATATGTCAATTTGAAAAAGGGAAAAAAATGAAGATAAGATTTCAAATATAACCCAAAGATACCAACAATACTATAACATATGTTACCAAACCCTAAACCAATGACTCATGAACCAATCTACATTCACTCATCTATGTTGAAAATAATTCAATTTCAGATAAACTAAATTTACATCATTGAAAAAACGTTTATTATTACATGATTTCAAATTTTAACCCATGAAAATATTTTTAATAAAAAATTTAAATTATTTTTAAGATCTAATACATGAGAAGACTCTCTCTGGAAGACTTCTGGAAGACTTATGGAAGACTCCTGGAAGACTTATGGAAGACTCCTGGAAGACTTATGGAAGACTTTGATTTAGGCGGAAAACCTAAATTATTCCAAAATTTAGGCGGGAACCATAAATTCTACTAAAATTTAGGCGGAATGTGTCTGAAGACTTCTTTTTAAGTCTTTTGTGAGTCTTCAAGACCCTAAAATCAATTAACTATGCAAAAAACACTTTCTTAAACTTAAAAAAAAAACTTAGAAAGTGTTTAAATCAAGTTATTAGATAGTTACTAAACATATATGAGTCAATTTGAAAAAGAAAAAAAAATGAAGGTAAGATTTCGGAATCTAACCCTAAAGACACATACAATACTATAACATATGTTACCAAACCCTAAACCAATGACTCATGAGCCAATATACATTCACTCAACTATGTTGAAAATAATTCAATTTCAGATGAACTAAATTTACATCATTGAGAAATGTTTATTATTACATGATTTCAATTTTTTACCCATCAAAATATTTTTTATAAAATTATTTTTAAGATCTAATGAACGAGAAGACTTACAAAGAAGTCTCTAGGATGACTTCTTTGTAAGTCTTCTCTAACGGATGGTTATAATGGTAAAACTGAATACATGTTTTTTGTTTGTTTACAAGAGGGCTGTTGTAATTTCAATAGGCTTTTGGGTTACTTTTGCATTTGATTGAATTTGGGGTACAATTTTGTATTCAAAAAAAGTTTTGAGTCACTTTTGGCAAATCCCCATAAATTTTTCTTTTCATTCTTTACCAATCTTTTTTTGTAGAGAAATAAAGAACAAAAGTATTCTTTGTTAAATTTGAGAAGGAACAACCATTCCTTTTTATTCCTGCAATTTTATTCCTTTACGTTTATTTTATATTCGTTCCTCTTGTTTCCAGAATGGTCACCAGTCGAACCCTACGAGAATAACAAAGCAAAATTATTCCTCATTATTTTTGAGGAGGAACAATCATTCTCACTCATTCCTTTAATTTTATTCTTCTTCGTTCTTTTTTTATTTGTTCACAGTATTACTCAAATGGTCACCAGTCACACCTAGTCTTTCAACTTTAGGTAAAATATGATATATTAAGCAATTATTTAAGTTTGATCCTTGATTTTTTTTTTGATAAAGTTTGATCCTAGAATTCAAGCATTATAGTGCAACTTTTCAAAAACTAAACTCAGTATTATATACTCTAGCGTATCCTGTCAGGAGCTTTGGCTGTTAAGGATAGGTTATGATCTCGAAGTATTCATTTAGACACAACATGTTCATCGTGTCATGAAGGTACTGAAAACATCGGTCACGTTCTTTTCCATTCTCGCTTTGCGCAGCAGGTTTGGGCTTTGTCCTCTGTGCCTATGCCACCTTCAGGGTCTTGGTCTCTCTCTGTTTTCTTGAACATGCATCACTTGATATCCTTCACTAAGAAGAATAGGCTAGCTCCTGAGGCTGGCTATGCATTCCCTTGGATATTATGGCATATATGGAAGGCTAGGAACTGTTTTTGCTTTGAGTACACGAGAATAAACCCCACTGTGATCTTGGATAAAGCTATGATGGAAGCAGAAATATGGAGAGATCTGCACACTAGGAGTCAAGAGAGATTATCTTCTTCGGTAACACGGAACATTATCTCTCCTGTATGGGTCAAACCTCTCCAAGGTTGGGTGAAGTGCAATATAGCGTCGTCGTGGGTGGCTAGCTCAAATAATAGTGGAGGCGCTTCGATTGTCAGGAACGATGTAGGATCAGTGGTTTTCCATAGTAGAAGATCGTTTTCCAGATCCGATACCCCTTTGATGGCTTCTCTCAGTTCACTTCTATGGTCAGTGGAAGCTATGGCCAGCTTGAGGCTTGATAAGATCATGTTTGAAACTTCCTCGGATGTTCTTAAAGATGCTTTCATTAGGAGGTCTTCAATCCCCCAAGTAGAACGAATGGTCTCAGAAATCCTTCAGAGACTTGACACGTTCCAAGATTGGAGGCTAAACCATGTAGTTAATGAGGAGAACAAAGTGGCTACCTTGGTTGCTACCAGTGTCACTACAGACAGTCGCTTTCAATCTTATGTTGCTACAGGTGGGCCTTCTTGGCTCCAGGATTTGCTTGCTCGGGAAGCGGTTCGTACATTACCATGATTTTCCTCTCTATCTGACTCTGGTCTCGAGAGATATGCTTGATGTATTGCTGCCTAATGGCAATTTTGTGTTTTCTTTTTTTTTTTCGCTTATCTCACGTACTCTGTTTCGATGTACTTTTAAGGCTTTGTCCTCGTTTGGGTTCTAACCCAAAACTTCTATGATGATAAATCCAGGGTTAAAAAAAACTCGTATTGTATATTTTTATACAAAAAGATAGTAAAGAAATATTTGATCTTAACAAAATTTCCATAAAAAACTAATGAAATTGAATCCAATTGCAATCCCTATAAATCACAAAGTTAGTGCAGATATTATAACTTCCATTGTTTAATAATAACAATAATGAAAAAAAAAATAATAATAATAATAATATTAATGGTCACAAGATGCAATCCAAATATCAAACCGAGAACTACAAAGATGAAGAAAACATGGGCATATAAAAAGAGAGAATAGAATTTAGAATTGGAAGCTAATATGAAAAGGATTTTCAAACCCAAACTAGGAGAAGGAGATATGGAACTAGCCCTGATATAAACCATGTTAAATAGAATAATCAGTTCAAAAACAAAAGGGTTTTCTGCAAAAAAACCCTCAATGTGGTTTTTTTTTGCAAATTAATCTGCGAACTCAAAAACTCATGGGTCAACCCTCCAAGTGCCAGTCAAACCGCAATATAACCCTCGGCCGTATTTATGTGTATTTGACTGTGTATAATTTTAACATTTTTTCAATACTATGTCGTTTTGGCGCTAATTTTTTAATGAAAAAAATTTGTTGAACTCGTGGTTTGAAATTTGAACCTTAAATACCATGTGCATGTTATATAACCATCTCGGCCAACAAATATATTTGTTTACTTAACAAACGCAATTATATAGATTTCTAAAACGAAATGACCTTGTTTTTCTCGGACATGGGAGCTTGCGTAAATGCACAATGAATGTGGGATTCAACAAATTTTTTTCATTAAAAAATTAGCGCCAAAACGACCTAGTATTGAAAAAATGTTAAAATTATACACAGTCAAATACACATAAATATGGCTGAGGGTTATATTGCGGTTTGACTGACACTTGGAGGGTTGACCCGTGGGTTTTTGAGTTCGCGAATTAATTTGCAAAAAAAAATCACATTGAGGGTTTTTTTTGCAGAAAACCCAAAACAAAAACCATGTTAAATAGATTTGTACTCTCTCTCTTTTTTAACAGAGACTTCGAAATAGTAAACAAAATAATCAGTTTTTCTTAAAAAAAGCAAATCAAAGATTTTTTCGAGATGAATATACGTAAACGACAGTGTAGAGATGAATATTATACGAAATATCAAATTTGCGCTACTTTTTCAGAATTTTTTTTGTGGTATATTATATTAAGAGAAATACTCCAGCACTAAAAAAAGTTTTTGTTACAGATATAAATTCTAAAGATCAAAATGACCAAAATATTTCATTAAAGAAGTAAATATATATTTATACCTCTCGGGTTAACTAATCCAAATCTTAGCTTTAGAGTTAAAGAGCAGGAAGATTGAGGTTTAAAATTTTATAAAATAAAAAATAAATATTAAAAATTTGAAAATAAAAATTTTAAAAATAGTTTCAAAAAGAAAATTTGAAAAAAAAAATAAAAAAAAAATTTCAAAAAAAAAATTTATAAAAAAGTTCGAATTTGAAAACATATAATCTAAAAGTATAAATTTTTTTTATTTTTTTATTTTTTATATTTTTATATTTTTTATTTTTTTATATATCTAGGGTATTATAGTCCTTTTATCTATTAAATGAAACATTTTGGTCATTTTCCTTCTTGTGATCTATTTTTGTGACCAAAACTTGAAAATTGTCTATTTAAGAGATTTGCTCTTATATTAATATAAGACCATTTTAAAGTGTTCACTCGTACGAAATCTTTTGTAAAGCTACTTAGAGCATTTCCAACCCATTGTTATTTTCATCTCTATAATAGCATTTAGAGGTGAAATTGCTCCAATCTACTTCTATTTTTTCTCTTATAGTAGGGATCTCTATTTTTTCTTCTATTTATAGAAAACGAAATAACATTTTTTACTCTATATTTAGAGATTGCTATTTTAAAGAAATACATTAAAACATATTTCACATCTATTATAGAATTCTTCTATTTTTGAGGTAAAAATAGCAAAATAAATTGGAAGCTGAGCAAACTCATATTCAGGGTGTAGCATTTTATAAAATTAAAAAAGACATTATAAATAAATTTGATATTAATTAGTACCCTGATTTACAAGAAAAAAGCAAAGCCAAAGCTCTGAAAATTAAAATACCAATATACAGACCAATAGGTAAGAAATTATGCATGCAATCTCATGTTTAAAAAAATAATAGATAGATATATTTTCAAACTAAAAATTGCGAAAATTGTTATTGAAAAAAATCATTTTTATTCGACCAAAAAAATGAATCATTTTTAATAATTTTCAAACTTAATTAGTTTACCACCAAAATATTAATGAAATAATTGTGTATTTTGTAGAAACAGCTAAAATGATACTAAATTCAGGAAAATGTAAAACTTTGTGTGGTTTTGAAAACATCATAAGACCTTACTAAAACATCATACCTCAACTTACCAAAAAAGAACTTGGTAAAGCAATTCCAATATCATTGCAAAGACGCTTTCAATATTAATATGTACACACTTCTGAAGATAGATATCTCGAATGAAAACAACAACATTGATATCTCACTATATTCTCTATATTATTATATATACAACGGCAATGAACTAAAAGTTAAAATAATCAAGCAATGACCTTGCTTGATCTTGAGAATCTTGGTGACCATGGATTACACAACTTAGAGGCTTTTGAAGAGAGCTTCTTCTTCAGGTATTGTTTCGTTGATTCTTTCCCCAATTCTTTGCTGCTTTCAACTTCTCCAAATGCTTCCATGGCTGATTTCAAATCTATATAATTTTAAAATAACATAATTATATTATTTTTTCTGAAAAAATCATTATAGTTTATGGTAAACAAGAAAAATAAAACTTGCCTGTAAACGGCCACGATGAATTTGGCTCAAAAACGTTGTTGCTCGTCTTGAATTCACGTAGCTGTAAGAAAAATAATAAACCGGTTCAGACTAAACCAACATCGATTAACGTTGTAATTGCTAAAATAAAATGTCTCACCCAACTCGGTGCACTACTCGATGAACTATCCCAACCGATATGTGACACGTGTCGAACATCTGTAGGATAACCTATATCCATCTCCTCATCCTTCTCATCTACAAAAAGAATTTCTCATTAATTCATTTTGTTAATCATTTAAATATTTATATGGCCATTTAGTAAAGCTAAACTAGAAGAACCCATTGATGTCAGAGAAGAGAAACACTTGAAGTTCTTCTGATAAACACAAGTAATCATTTATAGTCGATTATTATAATAAAAATTAACCGATTATAAACACATGTAATGAGTTTTTTTTTTTTTGAAAAACACATGTAATGAGTTCATAATCATTTATATGAATTGGCCAAAGGAAAATTATAAACACATGTATTTATAATCGATTTACCCGAAATGTCGGAGAAACACTTGAAGCTCTTCTGATAAATCCCTTTGAATCTTGTTGACATGCTCGAATCCGAGACACTTGGACGATAATGTCAAAATGAACAAAAAAGGTTTGGTTTACGAAAGGAACGAGGAAAGGAAAAAGACCAGAAATGATTGAAGATGAAGAAGAAAAGGAACAAAATGCTCTTTTTGTTCAAGATTGGAATGATACGTAAGAGTAAGCCAAATAAAATATAGGGGGAGACATGAAAGAGTAGTGGCACATTAGATAACAACAAACTATATTCTTTTCAATTATTAGGAAATATAAAAATAGTGTTATGAAAAGAACTTGTATTTTATTATATCGCAGGAATTTAAATGAAGCAAAATTTTATACCCGTAGGAGAAGATAACACTGATATAGAGAGAGAGTTTCTTATTGAAAGGAAGAGAAGAGTTTTCGATGTGTGATGATTTACAAATGATCGAAATCGATCATATATATAGAAAAGAAATTTACTGTGCAAATAGTGCAGCGGACCCCACATCCTTTATATTTTCAACTTATGCGGCGCTGTCTCTATATGACCCCAAATAGTGCAAGGAGGAGTCACTATTCGCTCTCGCTTAACGTCTTTGTTGCCTCGTTAAAAAACATTTCCAGGAAAACCCAATGGGAAAAACCATAGTAAGGTAAAAAGAGTACAACTACGTAAGCTCCCCCTCGAATGAACAGTCATAGATCCTTCTGATGGCGCATCCCAATGTTATGGATGTGTTTTCTGAATACCGAGGTAGTGAGTGATTTTGTGAAGAGGTCGGCTGCATTGTCGCATGATCGAACATATCTTACTTCAATCTCTTTATTCTTCTCGAGCTCTTGAGTGTATGAGAAGAACTTCGGAGGTATATGTTTGGTTTTATCGCTTTTGATATATCCTTCCTTCGTTTGAGCAACACATGCAGCGTTATCTTCATATAGAATAGTTGGCTCCGTATTTTCGTCAATCCCACTGCTTGAACAGATGTGTCGGCTTATTGATCTTAGCCATACACATTCTCTACTTGCTTCATGGAGTGCAATGATCTCAGCGTGATTTGAAGAAGTAGCAACAAGTGTCTGCTTCTGAGAACGCCAAGATATGGCGGTGCCTCCAATTGTAAAAACATATCCTGTCTGGGATCGAGCTTTGTGTGGATCTGACAAATAACCTGCATCTGCAAAACCAATCATTTGACCTTTTGAACTTTTAGGATAAAACAAGCCTAAATCAGTTGTTCCTTGAAGGTAACGAAAGACATGTTTAATTCCATTCCAATGTCTTCGCGTAGGAGACAAACTGAATCTCGCTAAAAGATTAACGGCAAAAGATATGTCAGGTCGAGTACAATTTGCAAGATACATAAGAGCTCCAATTGCACTTAAGTATGGAGTTTCAGGACCAAGTATTTCTTCATTTTCCTCAGATGGTCGAAACGGATCATTTTCAACATTAAGTGATCTAACGACCATCGGGGTGCTAAGAGGAGTTGCTTTATCCATGTTAAAGCGTTTCAATACTCGTTTGGTATATGTAGACTGGTGTACAAATATACCCTTTCGAGAATGCTCAATTTGTAATCCTAGACAATATTTTGTCTGCCCGAGATCTTTCATCTCAAATTCTCCTTTCAGATAGTTTGATGCCTTTTGGATTTCGTTTTGAGTTCCAATAATATTAAGATCATCAACGTACACCGCGATTATCACAAATCCGGATGTTGTTTTCTTTATGAAAACACAAGGGCATATAGGATCATTCGTGTATCCTTCTTTTGTTAAGTGTTCGCTGAGACGATTATACCACATTCGTCCAGATTGTTTTAACCCATATAATGATCTTTGCAATTTTATTGCACATAACTCTTTAGGTTTGAAACTTAACGTTTCTGGCATTTTAAATCCATCTGGGATTCTCATATAGATATCAGTATCTAATGATCCATATAAATATGCCGTAACGACATCCATGAGACGCATTTCTAAATTTTCATTTGCCGCTAGGCTCATCAGGAATCTAAATGTGATTGCGTCCATAACAGGAGAATAAGTTTCCTCATAATCAATTCCTGGCCTTTGAGAGAAACCTTGGGCTACGAGACGAGCTTTGTATCTTGTAATCTCGTTTTTCTCATTTCTTTTTCGGACAAACACCCATTTGTACCCAACAGGTTTTATATCTTTGGGTGTGAGCACAATAGGTCCGAATACGTTTCGTTTGTTAAGCGAATCTAGTTCGACTTGAATTGCATCTTTCCATTTTATCCAGTCATGTCTCTTTTGACATTCATATACAGACTTTGGTTCTGGATCTTCGTTTTCTTCATTTATTTCCTTTGCTAAAAGGTATGAGAAAACGTCATCAATATCATCCATCTCATTTCGTTTCCATATCTTTCCATTATGGATGTAATTGATAGAAATCTCGTGATTTCCTTCAGATTCATGATGCTCTATATTGTCGTTCGATTCACAATTCGCTTCTTCCAAAATATTTTCCGCTATTTTGGGAGTATCATGCTTTTCACATTCCTTACGTTTTCTAGGAAGTTTATCCTTTGAACCAATAGGTCTACCGCGCTTTAAACGTGTTCCTGATTCACGTGTATCAACTGCCGTTCCACCATTTTGTGGTATTTCAATACGAGCAGGAGTATTTGCAGCGGGTATATGTGATTTAGTTACCATTTTGGTATCAGCAAATGCATCTGGTAGCTGATTTGCTATATTTTGTAAATGCATGATACGTCGAACTTCTAGTTCTGACTGTTTCGTAGGAGGATCAAGGTGTAATAACGATGGTACACTCCATTTGATCTCTTTTCCTACTTGTTTATTGTCTCCCCCTAGAGTTGGGAATTCTTTCTCATTGAAATGACAATCGGCAAATCGTGCCGTAAACACATCACCAGTTTGTGTTTCTAGGTATCTTATTATTGATGGAGAATCATAGCCAATATATATTCCCAACCGTCTTTGCGGTCCCATCTTTGTACGTTGCGGTGGTGCTATTGGAATATAAACCGCGCAACCAAAGATTTTTAGATGAGAGATATTTGGTTCTTTTCCAAATGCTAACTGTAATGGGGAATATCTGTGGTATGCACTTGGTCTTATCCGAATTAGTGCTTCTGCATGCAGAATAGCATGTCCCCATACAGAGGTTGGGAGTTTTGATCTCATGATCAATGGCCTTGCAATTAGTTGCAGCCGTTTAATTAATGATTCTGCCAAACCATTTTGTGTATGAACATGAGCAACAGAATGCTCTACTTCAATCCCTGATACCATACAATAATCATTAAAAGCTTGGGATGTGAATTCACCAGCGTTATCTAATCTAACTCTTTTAATTGGATAATCTGAGAACTGTGCTCTTAATTTGATTATCTGAGTTAGAAATCTCGCAAATGCCATATTTCGAGATGATAACAAACAAACATGTGACCATCTACTCGATGCATCGATTAATACCATAAAGTAGTAGAATGGTCCACACGGTGGATGTATTGGTCCACAAATATCACCTTGGATTCTTTCCAAAAACTTTGGTGATTCTTTGTCAATTTTGGTTGGTGATGGTCTTATGATTAATTTCCCAAGAGCACACGCATCACATGTCATTTTATTACTTTGGTATATATCTTGGGTTTTTATTGAATGACCATGTGAGCTTTCAATGATTTTTCGCATCATTGTAGTGCCTGGATGACCAAGACGATCATGCCATAATGTAACATCTTCTGTATTTCTTTTGACCACAAGATGTGATTCTATAGCATCAATATAAGTGTGATGCAATCCAGAAGGAAGTTCTGGAAACTTTTCCAGTACAAGGCCTTTGCCTGATTTTTCAGAAGTTATATATAAATACTTCTTTCCATTCTCAGTTGCAGACTGAGTGTTATACCCTTGACGGTATATATCTTTGAAACTCAACAATTTTTTCTTAGAATTTGGAGAATATAAGGCATTATCTATGGAAAACTTTGTTCCATTAGGCAACATAAAGTTCGCCTTGCCAATTCCTTCGATCAGGTCTGTAGGACCTGATATTGTGTTTACAGTCATTTTTACTGACTTTAAAGTAGAGAAATATCTCTTATCCTTCAGTATAGTGTGCGTTGTGCCACTATCTGGTATGCAAACTTCTCTACCAATTTGTTTAGTTGTTGTTCCATTTGCTTTCTTATCCATTTCTGTAACACACAGTTAATATTAATAAAGAAAATAAACTTTCATAATTAAACATATTATTCATCAATAACAAGTACACAATAATTATACATTATATATTTTGAAATACAACAATATTTTGAAAGTGAAATACATAATATTTTATGGCATCACTAGGCATTATTAAGCTTGATCAGTACAAGCACTTCAAATATTTTGATGAGTGGCCTCGTCGAAATCTCCCATAAAGTCAGAGGATTCGAGGTATGTCGATGTTGTACCCACAAGGTGTTCATTGAGATTTACTTCCTTTGCCTTGCCTTTAATAGATTCTTGGTACAATTGGCATAGATGCCGAGGAGTTCGACATACTTGAGACCAGTGTCCCTTCGATCCACATCTGTAACAGACGTTCTCATTTTTATGAGTAGGGTTTTCTTGGGTTTCTTTCCCTTTTACCCGATCAGATCGATTCCATGTGTTGGATCCCCTTCCTCTTGGGTTGTTACTCCTTTCATGGTTGCGGTTAAATCGATAACCACGACCACGACCAAAACCACGATTGTGACCACGGCCACGACCACGCCCACGATAGGAATAATTTCCTTTTTCCGGATTTTTTATATCCGTTGCATTTACCTCAGAAATGCTTTGGTTCCCGTGGGTCGGGCATTGTGGTTTTTAATGAGGAGTTCATTATTTCTCTCCGCTATTATAAGCGCCACAGCGAGTTCAGAGAACCTCGTATACCCACAATTTCTATATTGTTCTTGTAGAACATAATGATTTTTGTGGAACGTTTGGTAAGTTTTCTCGAGCATTTCTGCTTCCGAGACAGGCTTACCGCAATAATCTAATTGCGCCGCTATTCTCAATATAGCGGAATTGTACGTTTCCACTTTTTCAAAATCTTGAAATCGTAGATTTTTCCACTCATCGAGTGCATGGGGGAGAGTAATTTTCTTTTGGTTATCAAACCTCTCCTTCAAAGCTTTCCAAAGATCTAAGGGATCTTTGGTTCTCGCATAATCATGCGTAAGATTTTCATCTAGATGCCTTCTCAGAAATATCACGGCCTTAGCCTTTTCATGAGAGGTTGATATATTGCCGTCTTTTATTGTTCCGAGTATTTCCTCGGAATCTAGATGGAGCTCCATGTTTGTAACCCATGCCGTGTAGTTTGTCCCAGTTACTTCCAATGCCGGAAACTGAAGTTTCTCGATTTTTGCCATTTGTATTTCTAAAGCATATAAATAAAAATTATTAGAATATTATTAATATTAAAAGAAACTGTTTACATTAATCATGCAAGCAATTACAAGGAGAAGCGATGTAAAGAAAATTAAACCGATATTCATCTTAAATTCACTTGGAGTAAATTCTCCAACGAATAAACCATAAATAGAAACACAAATAAAAATGGCACATAAAAACAAAAGTGCGCGAATCATCTTTCTTGAAATGAAAAATCGGAGGAGAGCGATTTGAAATTTTTTGAGAGAAGATGAAATGTTTTGGATGATGAAATAGAGTGAAAATGAGTTGTATTTATAGATGAAAAACACTATTCATAACCGTTGGAGAAAGGGGAAATTTTTGAAAAAAATTCTTTGTGACCGTTGGGGCTAAATCGAGTGCACTAAAAATCAGTCTGAAAATATCGTATTAAACGGTCAATCAAATCTAAAAAGTAAAAAAATTATGACAACAAATCATGCGACGGCTCAGCCGATCAATGCAAAATAATAAATAAATTATACGGCGGCTCGGCCGACCAATTAATAATAAACAGGATATAAGGCGGCTCGACCGACCAATAAATAATAAACAGGATATAAGGCGGCTCGGCCGACCAATAAATAATAAACAGGATATAAGGCGGCTCGGCCGACCAATAAATAAATTAAATTACTAGTAAATAATATAGGCGGTATTCCGGCCATTATAACATTATATAAATAATAGTAGAGGCGGTATACCGACCATTATAACAGGGTATAAATGATACAAATAAATTTTACCGAATCGCAGAGTGATCGTGCTGATAACGTGTTATGAAAAGAACTTGTATTTTATTATATCGCAGGAATTTAAATGAAGCAAAATTTTATACCCGTAGGAGAAGATAACACTGATATAGAGAAAGAGTTTTTTATTGAAAGGAAGAGAAGAGTTTTCGATGTGTGATGATTTACAAATGATCGAATCGATCATATATATATAGAAAAGAAATTTACTGTGCAAATAGTGCAGTGGACCCCACATCTTTTATATTTTCAACTTATGCGGCGCTGTATCTATATGACTTTCATAACAAATAGTTTATTTTTCAAAGGGAAACAATGTTTTATTTCAAGAATGTTGTCTAAAGTAAACTAGTTAAAGGTTTAGGTGATCAGTTACCCATTCCACGAGTTTTAGTTCAACTACTAGACCCATAAACTCGAATCTTCGCCGTTCGAGGAAATCAGCAAAGCCGCTGAAAACTTATGTATATGTTTTTTTTTTTTTAAACTGGTTCAACTACATAATTTGCTGCTTTGGTAGGAAATAGTTTTTTTTTTTATCAACTAAGACAATATAAATGTTTAAAAAATCATTTAAAACTAAACCAATATATACACAAATGCAATCAAAGATTTGTTCTAGCAACTTGAAAAGTATGTGATGAATGATATACTCTCTCAAGTCTCAAGTCCACAAATCTTCATTGACGTATGTTCTTTTTGCTGAATAAACAAATGACTTCCCTTTTCAATCGATACTAGATTTGGATCTCCGCAACCGCGCGGGTTTTGTTTTCGATCATTTTCTTTGCAAAAGTTATAATCTTGATCGTAAAATGGCTAATAATCTAACATAATTGTAAATAGTTTTTACATTTTATATTACAAATTCCTGTTCATATATATGTAAGGTTAATTTCAAACAATGATGTTAGGATTTTAATCCCTCTTAACTGCTTAGATAGATGAAACAATGATATAAGGTTAATTCTACAAATGATCATGTTTTAATGAGATAGATGCAAAGCTGTCATTTATCATTATATTAAGTATAAAGTCTATAACTAATCAACAACGATTAATATATTATACAAAGAGTAAACACAAATAAATATTGCTGTCGAATCAAATGATTAGCCTCAAGCATTTTTTTATAGATTTGTAAATTTACACATTTTGAGATATTTGAGTTGTGGCCTTCACGTTTTTAAGTTCCTATATTTATGTATACAAATGTAATGCAATCGTCATTGTCTTAAATTGTAGATTTGTGATAACAGACAATGTGACTTGGTGAGACAGCTGTGTTGGTTTTGTTTATATATGTTGAAAATTGTGCTTAGTCACTTTCAAGACACCTCTTGCCTTTGGGTTAAATCTTCTATCCCGTCAGAAAAATGTAACTGATTGTAGTAGTTATGTGTGGCATTTTTTTCGTAAAGAGTAGAAATCAACATCTTAGGAATGATCATAATCTTTTTTAGTAATTGTTATATTGCCACTGTATTTCATTTTTGGTTTTCAGTTCAAGTTCGTTTTAATTAAGTAGATAAAAATATTTTATTGGTTTGATTCGGCAATCAATTAGGGTTTCCTAATTTCTTTTGAAAAATATAATCCAACCCTGCCAGTCTTAACTAATTTCCAGACCGAACTAATCAAACTATCAAAGTCAAACTAACTAAAACTTTAACGAAAACTTTGAAAAAAAAATTGAGCTAGCCAAAAAAAGAATTTAACCGAAACCAAAATTAAACTGAAACCAAAAACTTCGGTTAATTTTAGTAAAATTTTCATTAATTGAAATCTATAATATAATGAGGCGACACGTCAGCGTTTTGTGGGTCTCTTCTCCTGTTTTTTCTCAACTTGCGTGCCGTTTTTTTGTTACCTCGCGTGAGGTTTTCTTCCTACCTGAAGTTTCGTGTTTTGCATGGGCTTTAGGTTTTCATTTCGGCCCGTTTGTTGTTCTACTCGAGATCTTTGGTCTGCGGACTATTCCCATTCCGGGGAGTCAGATATCGAAATCAAACGATCCTGCTTCGGCTTCTGCTTCTCCATTTATGCTTGTAGCAAAAGATGAGGTAAAAAAAAAACCTTAATTTCGTTTGGTCAAAGGTTTCTGTTATTTTTCTTAGATTTCTGTTATTATCATCTCAAATTTGACTCTCTGTTTTGACGAAGGAACGGGCAATCAAGTGATGACTGGTAGGTTTTTGACTGATAGACAAGCATCATATGGGTGAGAGAGAAGTCTCTCCTTCTTATAAACTTAATAACCACGCAGAAACTAATACATTCTCCTTAAGTAACAACACCATATTCATTATGTTCAGATGGATGTTCAAACTAAGTGAATGGAAACGCTTATCTACTTATGACGTTGATTTGAATACTGGTTCAAGTGCTTCTCACATTCTTTGTCCTCTCTTTTGTTAAGTCTCATGATCTCTTGCTCAAATGTCCAAGTCTTTGTCGTTTCTTGCTTTAGGTGATTGACAGGAAGACTAAGAGGCTTGTGGAAGAGTTGATAAGACTCAAAGATTTTTCTGTCCATGATAGCTATTTACCAGTCCAAAATTTGGGCTTAGACTTATGGATCAAGGTAAACTAATTAGCATTTTTTTTACTTCTCAAATGCAACCTATGTGATAAGCTATTGTATATAGTTTCATTTGTGCATACAAGCTTCGCGTTCTCTTCATGAATCCATTGTAACAACGTAAGCTTGCATGGTTTGATTTATATCTTCTTGATCCAGGGGCAAAGGAGATTCTGCATAAACTTTCTGAGAAGCAGGGGAAGAAAATGAACACAGTTGAATCCGCCCTAAAAATTGCCAGCTTTCTTAACTTCTTTAAGGTATGGAAAGTTACTACTCTCTCTATCAAGCTATAATGTGTGTTGGTTTGGAAATGAGGTTTTGTCTGTCGCAGGATCAAATAAACATGGCTGAAGTCAAGTATCCTCTGCAGCACTTCAAGGTAGAAAAGGAGATCGTATTTATAGTCTCAACATTACATTCAGATGAATTTTTCATAAGGGAGTTGAAACCTGGTGCGAGAACAATGGCATACATGAACCGTGATGATGTTGCTGTATGTGCTGCTGATTGTCGATTAATGGTATTCCAGTCAGTGGAGGACAGCACCAGATTCTGGATCAAGGTAAAACTGTTTACATAGTAGCTTACTATATACCATAATAACTGTTATTTTGCGAATATTTAGAAAACTCTCAGAGCAAATGATGTTAACTGATATGTTGATAGGGCCGGAAGTTTTCGATTAGAGGCCTCTTTGGGAAGAATGTGAATCGAAATGCCTTTCTTGATGGATCTTTGGTGATATTCCGACTAGCACCTCAGGTACACAACTAGAATAGTTATTTCCGTATTAAAATAACGATTCTCAAAAGGCTAAAAAACACTTCTACAGTCACTGATACGTTCTTCACAAACTGTTACAGGATTATCATGGCTTTCATGTCCCTGTCTCTGGAGTCATTGAAAAGTTTGGCGATGTTTCTGGAAGTTTATATACGGTACTTGGTCAAAAATATTCCTAAAAATATAATAATCACTTTTTCATGTTTGTTGATATACCATTCCTTCTCAGGTTAATCCCATAGCAATCAATAGCAAATACTGCAACGAATTCACCGAAAATAATCGAACCCTGGCAATTATATCAACATCAGAGTTTGGAAAGGTTCACTTTACACAAAACCCTCTGTCTTTACATGCGGCTTTAGAAGTAGGATGACTAGACTCTTCTATTTCCCAAAAGAGTGGCATTATATTTATGATTATGGGTTGTGAGGTAAAATTTTCTAGACTCTTCTATTTCCCATAAAAAACGTTAGTGACTTACGGCCAAGATCTTACTGATGTTCTCTCTGAATTTTCTGTGAATTCATGGTACTAACATTTCTCTTAAAAGTTTTGCTCAAAAAAAAAACATTTCTCTTAAAAGCATTGATATTAAAGATTTTTGTCTCCTCTAACATGAAAACAAACATCTGGTTTATTGGAAGAAAGCTGTGATTTTTTGACGGGATCAGGTAGCACACTTGGTTGCGAACCTTGGGGGCCAATTGTCATGCTCACGGGTTCGACACCAGGCTGTGGCGAACTGTCGATCCCTATCACCCACACGGATATGGGCCTACGCTTTAGGGCACATTTGAATACCCGGAGAGAAGATCTATCCGTGGGCTGCACCTCCACTTGGGGATTAGTCTGGGCCTCTCCGGGGGCCTGGGATACTCCCAGGTTAAAAAAAAAAAAAAAAAAAAAGCTGTGATTTTGTTGAATTGTGATCGAACAGAGAGAGACCCAAGGCTTGCAAACAACGATGAACAATTTTGGCTTGGCTTTTGATTTTGTTACTTATCAAAACTCGATTTTCCAATTCCATGTTGGAAAAAGATAAAAAAATAAACAATAGTCGCAGTTATTCTTGATTCTTAAATTTTATGATGTAGTATTTGTTACATATAGAATCGGATTCCTTTTGCTTAAGGTATAATAATCCAATGAAACCTCATGTGTTCAATAGAAAGCAAGAGATAAACGATGAATCAATTCTCAAACTACCACTAGCCAAAGTTTTGGACTCAAGTAAAGACATTTCATCATAAGAGTTGTTTTGGAGTGTTTGTATGTTTTGATATTCTGAAAAGAAAACAATTCGGAGAGTTCCTTCAGCCAAACAAAGAATTAAACCTTTTAGGAGAAAAATATTACAACAAATTATATTAAGTTTGTGTTGTTGCTAAACGTAACACATGATTATAATTATATCTCAATTTCAGATGCAACTTCAGTTACAAACTCTGCATTATTTAAAATAACCTTCCCTCGAACTCAAAGAAACCACCACAACCAAAAACTAACCGCAACACATATAAAACCACAAACATTTTTTTAAAACAAATTTAAAGAAACAACAAACATATAATCGTACCTTCGCAATAAGCCATTTGAACACTAAAAATAAATAAAAAAATCATAAACTCACCACAACGTATTCTAGCCACACAAAGCGACCTAAGGTTTACCAAAAAGAAAACCCACGAAACACATAATACACAATTCTACTCACAATCACATCTAGTCCACAGTTTCAATAACTTCACAAAGTACATCATCTCCTTAGCACTTATTTGATTTATATACTAATAAACTACCTACCTAATCACAACAAAACCCATAAACCTCAACTTCAAACATAAAAGCGCTAATAACACTAATAGTAGATCAAATCAATACGGAGATAAGCCATGAAAATAACAACAAATATGAATTATTTGGTCATTTTTATATCAACCTAATCAAGTTGTTTCGCCTGTAAATCCCAATCTTCACCATTATAGATAACATCGGAGAACAAATATATATAAAATAAAACAAACGGCAAAGTCTCATACGCAAAACAACACAACACAATATATCAATAACGTATCTGGCTCCTATGCCCCTAGTACTCGGCAATGTGGAACCAAATTTTTGTTTGTTTAATTCAGCACATTTTTTTGCTAACCGAAACTAAATTTGTTTGCTAACCGAAACTAACTAAAACTGAATAACCCGAATAGGGTGAATTCGCAAGCCTTCATCATGCTTACCGCAAACCTACATCATGCATTGCAAGCACGATGACATAAAAGAGCTAATCGCTTTGTGGAGCCAGAAATTTTAAAACTAAAACTAAAGGGCCAATATAACGAAAAGCCAAAAGGGAGTTGGACAGAGTTGGTAGTTATAAGAAAAGAGTTATTTTTGGGTTCACCTGAACCTCTAGATTCACCAACCAATAGGATTTTATTATTTTAAATTTGATATCTTTTAAAAAAGGAAATAAAATATTGGCAAGTTATATTATGTTTTTAAAATAAAAAAAAGTAAAAAATAGTAGTTACAGAAAAAAGAATTAAAAAAAATCTTTTTAACGTCGTCAGCAAAACACTAAACCCTAAATCCCAATCCCTAATCCCTAAACTCTAAACCTAAACCCTTGGGTAAAACCTAAACCCTTGGGTAAAACCTAAACCCTTGGGTAAACTCTAAACCGTTAGGTAAAACCTAAATCCTTGGATAAATCCTAAAATCTAAATAAAAACACTAAACCCTAAAACTCTAAACCCTAAACCCTAAATCCTAAACCCTTGAGTGTTTTATTGTTTAGTGATTTTGATTTAAAGTTTAAGATTTATCCTAGAGTTTAGGGTTTGTCTAAGGGTTTAGAGTTTAGGGTTTTGTATTTAAGGTTTAGGGATTAGGATTCAGAGTTTAATGTTTTAATGACGACGTTAAAAATATTTTTTTTGTAATTACTACTATTTTTTATTTATTTATTTTTACATTTTAATTTTTAAAAAATAATATAATTTGACAATATTTTTTTTCTTTTTTTAAAAGATATCGAATTTGAAACAATGAAATCCTATTGGTTGGTGAACCTAGAGTTTCAAGAATAAGTCATAAGAAAATATCATATGGATAAAGTCATAAAACTACTATTGGCTGTAGATTCGTTAGAAAAAATAGCATCGTTAGAAAAAATAGCATCACAGCAAACAATCAGAGGTATAACCACTTCACTTGTGTAATGCATTTGAGAGGCGTGATTCGATTTTTCAAGTTTAAATAATCTTACGAATGTCTTACTTAATACAAAGCCATGTCTCGATTTTCCCAGGAATAAAATAAGATGGTGCCCACGCGCACAAGCCTGTCATGTTGATAGGCTAAAGCTAACAAAGGTATAAAACGAAACTATATCTCTATCATATAAGATTGGATGAAAGAACTCAATATTAAACCGATCTTGACTCAGGTTGATTCTCAAACAGATAACAACAGGAGATGGTGGTAAAATTTTCGGAGACATCAAACTGAAAACTTAAAAGAAAAGAGCAAGATCAACAACAAAACAAAAGCTCAAACGACGCTTTCAAAATAAAGTAGCATCCGATGTAACACAAACTTTTGATTGAATATAATTTACATTCATTAAGAAAAACTTCCTAGCTTTCATACCTTCTGAAACATGGAGCCTACAGAACAATGAACAACGTTGTATGCTGACATATCATAGACTAGAGTTCCATATTCCTGATCATATTAGATGAAGTACTAACAAGAAACTAGTATAGCTTTTACCAAAAAAAAGAAACTAGTATAGCAGTAATGAGTACAAACCATCTGACATTGCACTACATTAACTCAAACAATTCGAGCAAAACTGATGAGAGTCAAATGGTTAACCAAAGTAAACCAATGGCTTGGAGTAAGAAAACATGATATTATAATTGTTTCTGAGTTAATGGAATTGTCTTCCACTAGTGATGTGTGATAGTAATGGGTAGTTACTTTGTCTTCTTCTGTATTTATAGACATCGATGTATTGTGAGTAAAGGATATGAAAAGAAAATTGCAGTAAAAGTGTTTCTAAGTCTTTGGGTTCCATCAAAAACGCAACTTGCCCAGAGATATTTTCGAGACCTAAACCCATTACCTTGTAAAGGACGTTTCTTCAAAGCCAACTCGATGGCAAATACTGATGAATCCCATATTCGGTCTTCCAATCATCCAAGTAAACAACTTTCTTCACAGCCCAGAACGATACGAACAGAGCCAAAAGAATCACCAATCTTTGAGCAGTGAGGTTCCTAACTAGCACAAGCACATTGGTGACAAACGCCAAGAGCAATCCAACCGTGAATCCCTCAGCTCCAAGCTGCATTCCAGATCTTTGGTTTTTTTCTACAACATTTAGTAAGCAAATAAAACAGGATGTAGAAAAAAAATAAGGAAGAACAACCAGTGGCGAATCACGACGAATGGGATGACTTGTCACGAATAGTTTTTTTTTAAAAAATAATTAGTTCAAAATTATGGTTTTTGAAATAATTAGCTTAAATGTCATAAAACTGTTCCCGGTTCACTCAAAATTCATGATAATGACTCTGTTATCAATTATAACAATCGACAATGTGGTTTCAATATCTTAAAGGACTTTTAAGAAGTCCCCCACATAATGCCGACCAAATAAACAAAAACAAACCCCAAAAACCAATATTAAAATGATGAGAATTTCTTGGTGTACAAGTATAGTTGACCATTCGCATTTTCTTGAGTCCCAAACACATTTGGTACGCAGTGCTTCCCCCTCCCCAAGTTCAAGTTTCTATATATGCACACATTGTTAAACTCGACAATGCATCAAGTCTCAAATCAAAATAAGCAAAAATGAAGAGAGAAGGTCGCCAACACGGTGTTGTTCGGACATTGATGGTTCTTCCTTCCGAATTAAACCCGCGACCCGCAAAACTGTTTGTGAACCGGTTTGATTCACCACCAGCTTTTGGAGTATTTACCAAAGTGCCATCAAAACCGACTAACCACTCGAAATTCACAGGAAGATGTGAAAGGTCCAAGTGCAGTGATTGCCATGCCTCACCGGCTAAAAAGTCAGCCAACAAATCTAAAGGTCGCCGTAAGGAACAAGCAATGGCTTCGTGGACTGAGGATAAGCTACATTGTCTCGTCAGATCGGACTTAAGTGGAGAAGATTATGAAGCTCTTGTGTATGATAATGACAATTATTATTATTAATCATCATTTTGAGATATATATATCTATATATCTATTTATTTATGTTTATGTTTATGTGAAGGTTGTTTTTATATATATGTTGAACATTGAAAAAAACAAATACTGTAAGACCTCAATCTCAGCCTTTTCTATTTTCTGTTTTACTTCTTTTTTTTTTTGCTTTCTCGCATACAAAGATATATGAGTAACACAATATAAAGTTTTTTTTAGTTTAGATTTTACAATATTTTCATAATTACTCATAGGTTAAAATACTCAATATATTTAATTTCTTAAAATACTCAAATATTTAATGAATATTTATATTTTAGTAATATTTTTTAAGAATTTTCGTGAGATGATCTAAGTAATGATGCCTATGGTTGCTATTTTGCAATTGGTGGGTGACGCTGAAACGAAACGCGAGTCCGCCTCTAGTCGCGCGTTTTAACCGACAAAACGGTAACCATACTTTCCAGAAAAGGAAAAATAAAATAATAAAAGTTAATAAATAAATAAGGAGTTAGCTTCTCCCTCGTGTCAAATCGAATTGGGCGCTAGGGTTTCTTCATCAATATCTGGGGAGACGACGAAGATGGTGTGCGATAAGTGTAAGCCCTTCGTCAACCTCCTCTTATTTCATCTCAGATCTTCAATTCCGTATTCGAATCGAATTGGATCGATCATCAAAACCTAATGATCTCTAGATCGATTTTATTTGCCGTATGATTTCTGATTCGATTTGGTTTCTCAGATCTGTTATATTAGTGCAAAGCATGAACCTTTTTGTATGAATCTTTGCTTGTTGTTTAGGTGAGAAGAAGTTATCAAAGGTGATAGTTCCAGATAAGTGGAAGGATGGTGCTCGTAATGTTACCGAAGGTGGTGGCCGCAAGATCAACGAGAACAAACTTCTCTCCAAGAAGAACAGGTTTCCTTCCTTCCTTTAACATCGAAATAGCCTTAAAGGTGTAATCTTTGTATTGTCTTTGTTTAAGGCTGAGTATTGGTTTGTTTCTTGTTAGCTCTTTCTAAGATTCATTAGTAGATGTTGAAGTTATAGTGGAAAAGGTGATACTTTTGTAGTTTTTAAGGCGAGTTCTGTTCTAGTTTGAGTTGAGTGTTGTTTTGTTTCTTCTAAGAATCATCAGTGCATTAGTTAGTGTAGAAGTTCTCATTGGATGTTTGTATCGTCTTTCCTGAGTTGAGTATTGGTTTCGTTTTCTGTTGGTTTTCGTAGAATCAACATTGGTATATGTTTAGGAAGATCAAATGTTTGCAAAAACTACGTGTTGTAGTGGTATAGTGCTCGCTATTGAAGAAGTAGTTATAATTGTCGATAAGTGTTGTTGTTGTTTTTTCTTGGCTGATTCTGACGGTTATTTACTTTGTAGATGGACACCTTACGGTACTGCTACCACGAAGTGCATGATTTGCAAGCAGCAAGTGCACCAAGATGGTAAATATTGTCACACATGTGCCTATAGCAAAGGTAAAAATCAGTAAATACATCTACCTATCTGTTATACTACCTCTAATTATATATAGCCATATAGTGGAGTAACCCAATAAATGATGGAATTTTTGTTTCATTCATGGTTGTGCAGGAGTGTGTGCAATGTGCGGGAAGCAAGTGTTGGACACGAAGATGTATAAGCAAAGCAATGTATAACCAAATCCACTAAGCTTCTTCAACCTTTGATGTCTATTTGCATAACCAGGGGACGACTTATCTTTGTTATATCCTGAGCTCTTTGAACAATCTCAGTCATGTGTTAATTCTCTGTACCTCTCTCTTTTGTTTCTAGTAATAACAAACAAAAGCTTCCCTCTTTTAAGGTGTGATCATGATAGTTCTAATCTTTCGTTTTGATCTTGTCGTTTCTCTGTGTTCATTGGGTGAACATGAAATTATGAGCGAGTCATAACCGGACCATCCCATAATCAGACGTGATCCAACTTGTACATGCAAAGTAGTTCTCAAGATTCTGCTTCTCCCATGGCCCTCCCTGCCCCAAATCTTCTTTCTTGTATTCTCATCTGACAATCAGCACACTTTTTTTGAGTCGGATCTTTCATGCACGTCTTGGGTTGGTTCGGGTATGAAAAATAGAATAGGTTACCTAGATTTGTCCATGAGTCAAAAGACACTCCAAGTGATATTCGGGTTAGGTATGATGGGTCTTACCACGAATATATCTCCATACCCGACTGATGTACCATACAAGCAGCTGAAAGGCTACAGAGAGTTAGAATCAGTAATCTTGATAAATGGAAATGGGAATAAAAAAGAAAGAAACCTTGATGATGATGTCAGGTAGGCGAATGAATCGAACACGGAGGAGTTCCCAGACTGACGGTTTTTCAGCTACTTTGATTTGCAGGTCGAGTTCATTACTTAGCTCTTCCTGTAGTTTCCTGCCAAACCAAACACAAAAGGCGAATTTGATATTGTGACTCGGTCTCAGCTAACGAAACGGCAATAAAATAAAGAGAACAACACCGTATCTGTCAATCTGCTCTGGACCCTTCTTCTTGCTACACACTCCACAGGACCGGCCATGGGCCAAAGTCCATGAAGCAAGTGTGAAACACAAGAATCTGGAAGGAGAAATCACTTTACTGAAATGCTTTATTGATATTCAACTTAAGACCAACGTTACAACCCATCATCTATTTATACAAAGATGTCATCCTTATCTTTAGTACGCCCTAACACCTGATTGGAGCACGTCGAATCTATTGGTGGTGACGATTTGGTGAGCTGGAAATGAGACCGTTGCAGTCAAGCCGTGCACACTCCTTCGTCGTGTACCTTCCTCTCCCACGCCTTGAGCGTGTTTTGTCTCCATGATCGGCTTCCTCTGACATTCCGTTGGGCTGAGTAAGTGATAATGTGATGGGCTCAGTTTGGTTAATACACCCCCTCAAACTTGCCGTGGGATGCAAGGAAACACCAAGTTTGCTTCGCAGTTTGAAAAATGCCTCATGACCAAGGGACTTAGTGAAAACATCCGCAAGTTGCTTAGAAGCAGGGATGTGTTTCACTTCTAGAGCTTTCAGAGCAACCTGTTCCCTCACATAATGGTAGTCAACATCGAAGTGTTTGGTCCGTTTATGGAACATCGGGTTTGCCGTAAGACAAACAGCCGAGAGATTGTCACAGAGAAGTAACGGAGTCCTCTGTTGCTGCAGTCCCATCACACGCAGAAGATTTTGAAGCCACACTATCTCCAAAGCAGCTAATGACATTGTTCGGTATTCAGCCTCCGTAGACGATTTAGAGACTGTCTCGTGTCTCTTAGCTGACCAAGATATAACATTGGACCTGAGGAGAGTACAGAAGCCGCCGGTTGACCGTCTTGTGTCTCTGCACCCTGCCCAATCGCTATCACTATAGCACACCAACGTCGAATCAATATTTGCTTTGATTCTGATCCCCATCTCCAAAGTCCCTTTGACATAACGTAGTATCCGCTTGAGAAGAGAGAAATCAGACTGACTTGGCATGTGCATCTTTTTACAGATGTAGTTGACAGAGAATTGGAGATCCAGTCTAGTGAGTGTAAGATACTGAAGCTTTCCAGCTAAACTTCTAAAGTAAGAAGGATTTGAGAACGTTTCATCTTGACCAGGAACTTTATCAAACTTCAGAGGTAATGGTGTTTCAACCGGAGCACAATCTTTCACGCCAACATTAATAAGAAGATCTGTTGCATACTTTGCTTGATTCAAAAATAGGCCATCGGAGTGATGATGCACTTGTATACCAAGAAAGTAATGAACAGATCTAAGATCCTTCATTCTGAATATTGTATTCAACTGCTTGAGAAGACCTTCAAGAAGATCAGTGTTGTTCCCGGTGACAATCATGTCATCAACATACAATAGAAGGTAAATAACATCTGATCCACGATGGTAGATGAACAGAGAAGGATCTGGAAAGCTACAAGCAAAGCCAAAGTCCAGAAGAAAATTACTGAACTTGTCGAACCAAGCCCGTGGTGCTTGTCGCAGTCCATATATCGCCTTCTTAAGCTTGCAAACGTAGTCCTTCTTTTCTGGATCTTTAAAGCCCAATGGTTGCTTCATAAACACGGTTTCCTTTAAATCACCATGTAGAAACACATTCTGAACATCCAATTGCCTTAATGGCCACTTTTTTGTGACTGCCACATGTAAGACTGTCTGTATTGTAGCAGAACGGACTACTGGACTGAAGGTTTCAATAAAGCCGATACCCTCTTCTTGCTCATTACCCCGTGCCACAAGTCTTGACTTCAACTTCATCACTGTACCATCAACATTCCGTTTGATTTTATGAACCCATTGACATCCTACAGGATTCTGACCATCTTCTGGTGGAACACGCCCAAATGTCTCAGTCTCTTCCATATTACCCATCTCAACTCCCATAGCCTTATTCCAACCGGGATGTTTCAATGCTTCTTTCAAAGATCTTGGTTCTGTAAACTCATCTTTCACAGTAAACAAGGCATAGCGTGGGTTTGGTTTCACTATGACTGAGCGAGCCCGAGTAACCATTGGATGAACAGATGGTTCCTGAACAACTTGCTCTACTGGATCTTGTTGTTAATAAACAGGAGTAGGAGGAGCAACATTGCCATTATGAACCAGACTAGGTGGAGGCAGGGGTGGTGTAGCTACAATAGGTGGAACAGGGTTGTCTCCAACAGGAGGAGAAACGTGATGACGCGAGGGGAGAATCTCCTCTTGAGAAAGGGGTGGCGTAGATTCAGACACCACTGGAGAAGCTGCAAGATGAGCAGCTCTCCAAGCATTTAACAAGGCAGACTTTGTATCCTTGTGAAAGCTTCTATAAATATCTTCAAAAGGAAAAGTTGTTTCATCAAACAGAACATGGCGACTTAAGAAGACTCGCCCAGTTGGAGGATAGTAGCATCGATATCCTTTGTACTTGTCGTTATAGCCAAGAAAGACACATGCTAAGGACTTTGGATCAAGCTTGTTCTGCATGTAAGGACGTAGTGAAGGAAAGCACTTGCATCCAAAGACCTTAGAGCTGTATACACCGGAGGGAAGCCAAACAACATCTGATAAGGACTCTTGTGGTCAGGAAGAGGAGAAGCAGGTAGAAGATTAATCAGAAAGACTGCAGTAAAGAAAGCTTCAACCCAAAACTGTTGAGGAACACGGCCATGATACATCATTGTAATGCCAAGTTCTGTCAAATGCCGATGTTTCCTCTCTGCTAAACCATTTTGCTGAGGCGTGTGAGGACAAGAGATGCGTTGCTGAATACCGGACTGAGACAGAAGCATCAAGAACTGCTTACTGAGAAATTCTCCTCCACCATCACACTGAAACTGTAAGATTTTACTCTGAAATTGATTCTCTATAAGTTGCTTGAAACTGACAAAGAGTGAGTAAAAATCTGACTTTTGCTTCAATGGATACAACCAAGTGAATATTGTGTGATGGTCAATGAAGATAACATAAAACTTAAATCCTTGATTAGAAATCACTGGGCTTGGACCCTACAAATCACAATGTATACGCTCCAAAGAGCGTGAAGAAACAAAATCAGACTCAAGAAAGGGAAGTTTACAGCTTTTCCCAAAATGACATGCATCACAAACAGACTTGGCACTTGCCTTATTCAAAATGATTGCCTTATTTCTAGAAAGAAGAAAAAGAATATCCGAGTGAGCATGGCCAAGCCTCTGGTGCCAAATCTTCTCACAAGCAGCTTGCTGACGCGTAGAGTAGAAAGCCTGAAACCGGGTATCCTTCAGAATATAGAGATCTTTATGCCTGTGACCTTGAGTTATCACCTGCTTTGTCACCTTGTCCTTAACCAATACAGATTCATCATCAAATGTAAATTCACACGGATAATCTGAGGTGAGTTTTGATACAGAAAGCAATGATTTAGTTATAGCTGGACACACTAGAACATCATCTAAAGGCAGAATACCTTTTGGCGTGTGCAGAGGAATATACCCAATGTGTGTGATGGGGAGATAGTCGCCATTTCCAACTATAACCTGATCGTTACCAAGATAAGGCGCAGAAGATTGCAGTTGAGATCCATCATTTGTGATATGAGCAGAAGCAGCTGAGTCTGGAGACCATTCTTGACCAGAGAGCTGGACTTGATCATAGAGTTTCATAGTTGTTATCACATTGTGAAGGTTCTCTGGAGTCTGAAACTGTTGATCAAATCGGTTGTAGCAACGATCAGCTGTGTGACCATATCGACCACAGATCTGGCAGGTTGGTCTGGAACCGGAGTTGCCTCCTGAGAACTGTTGATGAAACCCTCTACCTCTGGTTGAGTAGGAACCAGAGCCATGTCCTCTGTTTCCTTTGTTATTGAAGAAACCACGACCTCTGTTGGAGTATCCTCGACTGGTATGAAAGGCTAAGTGAGGTGTCGGAGTAGCAGCCTCATTGTACACTTTTAACTTGTCATCGAAGTTGACAAGTTTAAAGATGGCATCTTCAAAGGTTGCATTAGGAGAGGAGTCCATAGAATGCTCAATAACTGTACAAATAGACTCATACTCACGACCAAAACCGGTGAGAGCAGCGTAAATCATCTCTTGTTCAGACACAGGACATCCAATAGAATCAAGTTGATCACAAACAGATTTAACCTCGTTCAGATACACAGTCATGGTCTTGTCTTTCTTTGACATACCTTGTGGATTCCTCTGAAGATCGAGCTTGCGGGTAGCGGAAACTCGATTGTATTTCTTCCCAAAACTGAACCAGGCGTCCTGAGCGGAGGTGAGACTATACACGGAACGAAGAGCTTCTTCTGAAAACAACCCAAACAGCCAAGCCATAACCAACTGGTCGCGCCGAATCCATTTAACAAACTCAGGGTTAGCTTCCTCTATCACAACATCACCATTTCGGACTTGAACAGTTGGCGACGGACGAGGAGAGGACCCGTTGATGAACCCTAGCAGCGATTGACTGGAGAGAAAAGACTCGAATTGTGTCTTCCACAAAAGGTAGTTTGTGGAAGAAAGCTTCAACGTCACGCATTGTGAAATGCTCAGAGATGGAGTGGAGATCTGATCTGGTGGTTCGGCCATGGCTCAGGATTTACTTGCTGAGCTCTGATACCATGTGAAACACAAGAATATGGAAGGAGAAATCACTTTACTGAAATGCTTTTTTGATATTCAACTTAAGACCAACGTTACAACCCATCATCTATTTATACAAATATGTCATCCTTATCTCTAGTACGCCCTAACACCTGATTGGAGCACGTCGAATCTATTGGTGGTGACGATTTGGTGAGCTGGAAATGAGACCGTTGCAGTCAAGCCGTGCACACTCCTTCGTCGTGTATCTTCCTCTCCCACGCCTTGAGCGTGTTTTTTCTCCACCTGATGATGGGCTTCCTCATACATTGCATTGGGCTGAGTAAGTGATAATGTGATGGGCTCAGTTTGGTTAATAGCAAGTAAATGAATTAAACCAACATGTCTGTGGTTCAACATCGTCCTCTTTTTAGCATCATTCATTCCCTGAAAACAAACACCAAATATCATCATTTATGTACTTAGTTGTCAATTATTTTCTTCCCAATATGATATACTCATTATATTTATCCAAGGTACCTTTGGCTTTATTTTAGAATAGCACCGATTATATAGTTTTAGTTTGACTACATAAACCTCACAAGCCACCACTCTTTTTTTTTTTTTTTTTTTTATCACTAAGCCACCACTCAATTCACATTATTTATTATTACTTCCCATTACCAATTTACCCACCACCATTAACACAAAAATAAAAAATGCATAACCAGATCGACTCCTTACCGGTAAGATCCGACCCATCAGCCGACTCACAAGGTCTAAGGTCAACTCCAGCCAGACGGTAAAACGGTAAGATAATGTTGAATTTTATGTTTTTTCTCTCCAACGAGACTGTAAATATGACGGCATTATAGTATGATTCTCTTTCTTGCTACAGTGGCACGCCATATTTGGTGGTACACTGTAGCAACGGCAATTTTTTCTTTTTCAAAACTGTTTTTTTGTTAAATCAAAACTGTTTTTTTTTTGTTAAACAAAAACTGTTATTTCAGTATTATCTAACTACATTTGATTTATATTACCTTTTTTATAGTTGCATCAGTTATTTTAAATAAAAATAAGTTTACCATAATTATTTTGTTATCTCTTAAGTGTAAACATTGAAAATTTAAAATACATAACAAATTTTAATTTAAACATTGAAAATTTAAATTACGAAATTAAAAAGTAATATTTTAATATAATATATTTACATTTGAAATCTATTAATATTTTAATATAATATTTTGTTATATAATATATTTATATAATAATTATTATTTATTAAAACTAAAAGAATATTAATAATATAATTATAAAGAATATTCTTTTTGGTGTAATATTTGGTGTTGTGGTTGGATACTAAAAAAAATTTAATGCTAAAATTATACTAAAATGGTGTGATTTTGACACTAAAATAGTGTTATGGGTTGGAGATGTCCTAAGAAAGCTTCACAACAAGAGTCTTTAAACTCATATATGCCATTTTCTTATAACTTTTGTATGTTAGGCAATGTTTTTTTTCATCTTATGGATCAGTCTGCGTCCTCACCAACCCCGTGTCCACATCCACGAGTTCTCATATAAGCAACCTTCAAGATAACGGCTCATAACCAAAAGAACGTTGGCGTTTACTACGACACCGTGGAAGTATCCGTTTACTACAGAGAAATATGGGTCGGGTCAACTAAACTCAGGGTCCGAATGGTAACCGTGGTTTTGGTAATATAAGCGGTGCGGAATTAAAGTACGGTACGGTCCAACCGCAGTTCATGCGGTTTGCAGGACAAGTGCGGATTTGAAAAAAAAATAGTGCGGTTTTGATAAAAAAAAGTAGTGTGGTTTTGATAGAAAATAATGTAAAATAAAATATATTAATACGATTAGAAATTAAAGTTATTTGTTTAGTGATAATGTCATCATATTTTTTATAATTTTAAATTTTAAATCTGATTTGCAATATAATTTCTGATTTATAAATTTTCTTTTTAATATAAGTTTAACTAAAAAAATTATTTTTACAATACAAAATACAAATTAAATTTTTAATATTTTTAAAAAAATTAAATAGAACTAAAAATTTTGTACATAATTTATATTTTAAGTATTCTGGATCACCGGTTTTGGGAAATTTATACGAATTGTAATAATATTTTTATTTATCTCTTATAAAATATAAAAATGTTTGATATTTGTTTAAATTAAATATTTGGATATTAATGTTAAAAAGATGTAAAGTATTGTTTGAATGCTATAATAAAGATATAGTGAATACAAAAAAAACTATACTGTATAGTTTCTTTATTAATTAAGATGTGTAATGAAAACCCTATATGTTTGCTTCATATAATTTATCAAAATCAAGAAAGATTATTAGCCTTATTACAACCCATTTTTAAACATACTAGTGTTATAAATCAATTGGTGGATGTCCATAACCGGCCCGGTCCATAACGGTCCATACACTTAGAGAGAGAGACGGCCCAACCCTAGAGAGAGAGAGGCGGCCGCGAGACTTGGAGAGCAGAGAGAGGCGGCTACAACTTGCCTATTTCCTAATTCGTTTATGTTTATGATTTGTAATCTTTCCTATTATTGTATTTCCATTTATCTGTCTTGTAACCCCTATATAAAGGGAACACTTATTCATTAATAATATACAAAAACTTACAGTTCTAAATCCTTAAGTTTGCAACAAGTTATCAGCACGATAGCCTCTAACACCCTGAGCCTAAAACCAAATCGCTAAAACCCTAAAACCCTAAATGAAAAGGAATCTGCCTCGGAACTTCGAAGAGGCCGTTCTCCCAAACCGTGAGGACCCAGAAAACAATCAAGATATCAAATCGAAGCCCTGGCCGAGACAAATCAGTCAGTGTAAACCGCTTGTCGATCTGACCACCGACGCGCCCTCACGCACAGATATAGTGCGCGCCGATTTGCTTTGAAACCCTAATCCGAACCCGACGATACCGACGAACCCTAATCCATTCGCGACTCTGTTCCAGCTCGCATCCAAGACAGCTCGTGTACAGCTCGAGTCCCAGCCAGCTTGCGTCCCGATCGTGTCTAAGCTCGAGGTTCATTCTTGGTGGTCCGGTTTCTACAAACAACTAAACTAAAGGTATTTCGAATTCTAAGAACATAATGAATCGAATTTGGTTGATTGTAAAGAATGAAACCCTAAAATATAATCTCTAAGATGAAAGCCATGGGATAATAGATCAATCCCTAAGCGAGTAAATCAAAGCTCTATAAGTTCGATCCCCAAACCCTAAAAATCGAGATTGATCCATTGATCAATTAAAATCAGAACCTTAAAGGTTTTGAATCTCAAATCAAATCCATTTGATCTAAGATCAAATTTTCGAAATCCCTAAACCCTAATTTGAAAACTATTGATTAATTAAAACTGATTGATTGAGGTTGAATTTGATCATCCTGAAATTGAAATTGCTTGTTAATAAAATCGAAACCTTAAAACCCTAATTCTGAAAATCGATTTTGATTGTTTGAAATTGAACATTGATTGGTTGATTTGATCACCTAGAACTATTGTTAGGATTGTTCAAACTCGAATCTGATTGTTTAGGTTGTTTAAACTAAAACCCTAATGACCTAGTTTAGATTATTTTAAAATCGAAATCTGAAACTACATATTAGGTTAAACTGTTCTAGACTTGATCATACTCGTGGCCGTGTGGCCTTGTTGCATTCATACCATTACTTAATCACATTGATTGATTGCAATTACTCTTAGAATTTATTCTAGAAATGGTGTTGAATTGAATCAAATAGCCGTGTGGCTTGATCTTTGCTTGGCCGATAGGTTTGCTTGTTTTGATTGCATCATGAACTGATAGAAACAAACCATGTTAGGATTGCAATTACACGACAAACTAAATGCATAAAAACGAACTAGTTTGCATCCATGGCCGTGCGGCTTGCTCATTGGCCGTGAGGCATAGATCTTGGCTGTGAAGGCTTGTTTGATTGTTTGAACATAAAACCCTAATCGTTTAAACATTAAAAACTATTCCTAAATGATCTAAAAATATTAATCTATAACTTCAGATGTCGAAAATCAACAACCTTGATTTCGCTGCCCTAAATCTATCTGGAGACAATTACCTTCAGTGGGCGCTCGATGCTAAGATCATCCTGAAATCCAAGGGACTCGGTGAGTGTATCACCGAGAACAATAATGCCAATGAAAAGGATCGTTACAGAGCCATCTTGATCATTCGTCATCATCTAGCTGAGAGTCTCAAGGATCAATACCTAACCATTGAGAATCCACTAGATCTTTGGAATGAATTGAAATCGAGATATGATCACCAGAGAACGGTGATCTTACCAAAAGCTCGGTTTGATTGGACGAATCTGAGGATCCAAGACTTTAAGTCTGTGGACGAATATAACTCTGCACTGTTTAAGATTGTTTCTAAAATGAAACTGTGTGGTGAAAGTATTACAGAACAAGATATGCTTGAGAAAACCTTTTCCACTTTCCATGCAAGCAATGTGCTGTTACAACAACAGTACCGAGATAAAGGTTTCAAAACCTATGCTAATCTTATTTCTTGTCTCTTGCTCGCTGAGCAGAACAATGAATTACTAATGAGAAACAGTCAGATGAGACCACTTGGATCAGCCCCACTACCTGATGCACACGCTACAGAGGACAATAAAGAGTCCAACCACGTACAAGGAAACGGCCAGCATGGCCGTGGTCGAGACAAATCGAACGGACGTGGCCGCGGTCGAAGATCCTTTGGCCGCGGGCGAGGAAATTGTCGAGACCATGGACGAGACCATGGCTCATTTGGACGAGGTCATGGTCGTGGCCGTGGATCTTCTTTCAAACCCCAACACTCGACTAAATCAGAGAAATACGTGTGCCATTGATGTGGAACGATCAATCATTGGGCTAAGTCTTGTAGGACTCTCAAGCATCTAGTTGACCTCTATCAAGAGAGCTTGAAAGGGAAGAATCCTGAAGCCCATATGACTTACCAAGATGATGAAAACGACTTCAATCATGAGAAGGACGATCTTATGGATTATGAAATTTTAGATTATCTATAAAAAAACTGAAGATTGATTTCGACATTTGTAATCTAAATTCTATGTTCTTTGTTTTGATTTTTTTCATTTCTATGTTTTTCATTTCTATGAACTTGTTTTATTAAAACTTAATAAAAGGAATGAATGATTTTTGAAAACGCCAATATGATTTGCGGGTATGGTACACATTAAGGGCTATGGCCAGATATGTATAAGGGCAAACATTTAGATG
The DNA here is from genome assembly GCF_020379485.1 of Brassica napus. Lineage (NCBI taxonomy): Eukaryota > Viridiplantae > Streptophyta > Magnoliopsida > Brassicales > Brassicaceae > Brassica > Brassica napus. The sequence goes on from NC_063452.1 coordinate 14,866,861, forward strand.
CTTTATATTCACCCAGAAAAACCCACTGAGATTATATAGAGATATAAGAATGAATGGTTTCCATATTGAAACTATGGGCGAAGGAAACAAAGAGTTCCTTCAGATATATGTATAAAATCGCACAAGGCCATAATGAGTCCTAAAAAACTATACATGCATTCTCTATTGATCTAGACTATGCCAAGATCAGTATGATAGAGGCAATAGTCATGGTAACCAGAATGGTTTACCCACGAAATTATACACTTTATGGTATGACCGGATTGGCCATCCTGGTCCAAAACATGATGCGAAATTGATATTGGAAAGGGCACAAAGAGTTATCCCATAGAATCTCACGTGTGTAGCATGAACACAAGGGAAACTCATTAGGCCATGATGTCCCAAAGCACTTAAAGATTATAGTATGTCCATGAGGGGGCAGTGAGGACAAATCCGTACATGTCCATACTATATATAGCTTGGCTGAATCTTTTTATAAATCTGTATTGGCCATTACCCATAGGTCCAAACTCTCAGTCCAAGGCTTGGGGACACACGAATTTACATGCATCTTAACTAATAAGCATCAGACCATTAAGTGAGCATAGATATTCCAATCTCAAATTTATTACGGGTCATGAGCCAGACATATAACATCTTGAGATATTTGGATAAGTCACCACAAATATATGTGCCGTCTAAGATGGATCCTTAGAAGAGGATGAGGATGGGGATATATGTTGGATATGAATCTCCCACAAATAATGTAGTACCTTGAGCCAAATATGAGTGATCTATTTAGTGGCCAAGAACACGGATTGCAAAGTTTAATGGATCCGACTATCCAACATTAGGGGGAGAGAATAATAAGCTGGTAAGAGAAACAAAATGACATCGACCATCATTGTCTTGGCAAGATCCTCGGACTAAAGAATGTGAAATAGATGTCCAAAGATTATACATTTACAAAGCTAGCTAATCAAATGCCAAACACATTTGCTGACCCAAAAAAGAATCACTAAGTCATATATAAACCAGCTTGTAAAGCACCAACTAAATTGATGTCTAAGAGAGACACAGTCAAGTTGCTACAGAGTCTATACAAGATAGACCAATAAGTTCCAAAAGATAAGAATCCTCGAAAACAAAAAGAGAAAGGTGCATAGAATGATAAAAAAAAATCCGAGTTCAAGGAAACCATACCAGACATAGAGATAAGGCCGGCCGGCTCTAAGGTACAAGTACCAAACAATGTAGCTTGGGACGCCAAGCTGCAAAGTATTAAAGGTCCTGATAATAATGAATCTCAATCGATTATATCATGTCTGGAACATAATGAAACACAATAAGGAATGTCGACATAAGATGATACAAGGTAGCATTTGAATTTATGAATATAAGCGAAGATCATGAACCCACGTCAATATAAGAGTTTGCACTCGTAGAACAGATTGAATGGAAACGTGGGGTTAAATAGTTTAAAGAAGAAAAGCGTATTTGACCATATGATTAAGACGCCATATGATGTTAAAACCAGTGGATATAAATGGGTCTTGTGAGGAATAGAAATCGTGAGATATAAAGCTAATGTTGCACAAGGATTTTCACAAAGACCAGTAATAGATTATGAAGAGATAAACTCCCATGTGGTGGATGCAACTACTTTTAAGATTTCTCATAAGTCTGGCTATATAAGAGAGAAAATTATACTTGCAGCAAACTGATGTAGTGACTGCATATTTATATGGTCCACTGGATAATGAAAGTATTAGAGGGTATTGAGCTGAATGTACAACAAGTTCTCGAGAACAATATTGATAATCATCGAAATATATGATCTGAATATCCTAGGAACCGCTGGATACAATTTCTCAAACGGTTGAATACCTTAAGAAAGAATTCGAGATGAAAGATCTCGGGAAAACAAAATTTTGTTTGGGATTACAACTTGAGTACATAAATGATGGGATCCCTGTGCATCAGATGACATACACTGAAAAGGTACTCAAGAGATTCAATATGGCCGATTGCCATTCTCTGACCAGTCCCATGGTCGTGAGGTCTCTCGGCATGGACACTGACTCATTCCGTCCCAAGATGGGCGATGAAGATGACCTAGGTCTCGAAATGCCATATCTCAGTGCCATAGGAGCTTTAATGTACTTGGCAACTCACACACGGCCTGATATAAGCTTTGTTGTGAACCTACTATATAGGTTTAGCTCCTGTCCGACCCAGAGGCATTGGAATGGGATCAAACATGTTCTTCGTTACCTACAAGGAACAAAAGACTTGAGTCTATATTATACTAACCATAACAAAGATGGTTTAGTTGGCTTTACTGATGCTGGTTATTTATCAGATCCACATCAAGCTCGATCACAGACATGATATGTCTTTACACATGGAGGTACGACCATATCATGGCGTTCCATGAAACAAACCATCGCGGCCACTTCATCTAATCACTCGGAAATCTTGGCCATACATGAGGCCAGCCGCGAGTGTGTTTGGTTGAGGTAGATGACCCAACACGTCTGAGCTGATTGCGGGATGGCCGAGTACAAAAAGCCAACCGTGATGTATGAGGACAATGCTGCGTGCATTGCTCAGGTCAAGGACGGTTACATAAAAGGTGATAGGACGAAGCACATATTGCCTAAGTTCTTCTTTACTCACGAGCTTCAGAAAGCCGGTGAGGTCCAAGTCGTCCAAGTACGATCCAGTGACAATTCAGCTGACCTATTCACCAAGGCACTTCCTACCTGCACGGTCAGGAAGCTCACGCATCAGATTGGGATGCGTAGGCTGAAGGACCTCCACTGAGGTTCACATCAGGGGGAGTAGTACGTGTTGTACTCTTTTTTCTTCATCATGGTTTTGTCCCACTGGGTTTTCCTGATAAAGTTTTAATGAGACAACATTAAGCGTATTACAATCCCTGTATAGTTATGGCATCCAAGGGAGGAGTGTTATAAATCAATTGGTGGATGTCCATAACTGGCCCGGTCCATAATCGGCCCATACACTTAGAGAGAGAGACGGTCCAACCCTAAAGAGAGAGAGGCGGCCGCGAGACTTGGAGAGGAGAGAGATGCGGCTACAACTTGCATATTTCCTAATTCGTTATGTTTATGATTTGTAATTTTTCTTATTATTGTATTTTTATTTATCTCTCTTGTAATCTCTATATAAAGTAAACACTTATTCATTAATAATATACAGAAGCTTTACAGTTCTTTAAGTTTGCAACAACTAGTACCTTTTAGTGTACATATTACTGCATGTAGATTAACTTTAACTTTACATTATCTAGACCAAATATTGAATGCTTTTCATGCTTTGTTTAGAAAACCGCAGAGATTTTTTTTTTCTTTTGGAAAATCGCAAATTGGTTAATAAATAGGTGATTGGTGAATTAATGCGGTTTTCAAAATCCGCACCTAAAAACCGCACTTCAACATGTCGCCATTCACTCACTCATTCACTCTTTTGCCAGGACTCGAAGACACACGAGCTGGATCGAATGAGCCTTACGTAGTTACGTGGGCCATCAATGGCAGTGAATAAGGACCGTTGGATGGAGATGGGGCGAGACAGGAATCAAGGGTAGGTAGTGTTCTGTTTGGAGGTGTTGTCCGTGATACGGTTTAAGGTGTACATGTGGCACAATAAGAGTCATATTGAGGTCGGTTGGGACGGCTTGTTGCTCAGTGGGAGCAAAGACAAGATGTCCAATTGATTTAACTAGACTAGATGTGTCACATTTGCATTCATTCAATATATCGGCTGTATCTTAATTGATGGATTGTAAAGTGGAAAAGGTATTCAAAATGTTGCCAGTTCAACAACATAAATATATATTGATCTAATTTTGAATTCCTATTTCCAATAATGAGAATTTATAGCCGAGTCGCATATACTAATAAAAGTATAAGATATTTATGGTTGGATCAAAGTATAAGCACGACCCAGGTGACTTCCCAAGAGCCAAACAGTTGGAGATTACAAAAATGTTATTACGAATAAACGATTACGACGTTTTACCGGAAAATGCACAACACTTTAAATATCTCATAAAATAAAGTGCATGAAAAGCATTCAATATTTGGTCTAGATAATGTAAAGAACCTGTTTGGTCTAATTTAATAAGAAAATAGACGTAGAGCTTAAGAGATGTTTTTATGTTTTCTCCAGACAATAAGACTTGAGTAATATTTTTTCAATTCGCCACATGGCTTGATATATAAATTTATACAAAGACAAATTGTATATCTGTCCAAATAATAATTGTAACTTGTAAGATTAACTTTCCCATAAGTCCTTTCTCAATAAAAAAAGATTAACTTTCCCAGATTCAGGTTCAGAGGCCTAAATCATCTATATAATATTCAAGCAGTATGCGTTAATATTTTAATACATTTTGTTAATTGTAGAAGTGATTTAAATCTCCGTGATCACGATGGACATGTAGAAAATGTGGGGACCCAAAGTCTTTGTGCCACAGTATTCATTTTAAGATTTTAAAAGTGATTTTAATGAGATAAAAGTGTTTTTCTAAAAGAAAAAAAATATCAAATTTTGAGACTAGTATAAATATGAGGTTAAATATAAAGCTAAATATTGTAAATTTATTCATTCACATAATCAATATACAAACTTTAAGCGGATATTTACCTCAACTGGAAATTTTTTAAATCTTTTTGCTGTTTTCAAAATTTATTTGTGTTTGTTCACAGCGCGTTGTATCTCAATGTCGGTTCAGTATGCTAATCAAATGTTACTAAAGATCATTTACATATACATATATATTGTTCATGATGAAATAATTTAAATAGTTCCCTCTGATGGTTTTCTATTACCTGATATCTAGAATTAATTGAGTAACGATTGGGTATTGAGTATGTGTTCGTTTTCTTAGGGGTGAAGTGCGATCTACTATACAGATTAAGGAGATGTTTCTAGGATAGATTATTCTACACAACCTTAAGGACCAGTGAGAGAGAATATATAAGAGATTTACATTTCTAAGATTTTTATGTCTAAATCATGCATTTTTTAATGAAGAATTAAAGGACATTTACACCAAAAAAGGGCTATTTTGTAAGGTTCTCTGTTTTTGTTAGGCAGCCGTTTAAGAACAAAATAATGTTCGGAAGCGAAAACCAATTCTTTGAACCGAATTTTCACATTATTTTTTTAAATATTTTGTTTGAAGCCCGTATAGACTAACGTATCTATGTTTTTATGAGGATATTCTAATAAACAAAACGATTGGTATTGTAAGTTGTATAATAACTACATAATTATAAATTGAGTTTTCTTTTCTTTTTGAGAAACTTTTAAATAAGTCTAATAATTACAAATAAGTAGATGGGTTCAAAACGAGAAACGATCATAAAACAACAATTCATTGTGTTAAAGGAAAGAAAAAATAAGTAATGTTATGAACCAGATTGTGGATGGTTCATAACCAAGAGATTATACCATCAGTGGTCCAAAAAAAAGAGAGTCGGCCAGCTTTTCATTTTCCTTATGTTTTTATGTTTTCTCTTTTCCTATTTGGATTATGATTTGTACTTTTTCCATTTATCTATGACGGTGTAATTTCCTATATAAGGAATATCTATGTTATGAATAAAAATAGACTTTTTCATTACTTTCTTTTCATTACTTTCACAACACGTTATCAGCACGATTGATCTCTAAAACCCTAAGCTAAAATATCGACCATAAACCCTAAATATCTATCCATTGCTAAAACCCTAATCTCTATCGATCACCTCTCTTTGATCATGACCATGATCTGTATTCGACCACTGTTCTCAACAAGATCGATCTGTGGACTGATCTCTGCAAGTTTCAGTACGCCTCAACTATTCCAGATTGTACGATCAGCCTGTTCCAGTTTGTTATCAAATTGTTCCAGATCTACGAGTTCTTTGACTGCAAGTACCAGCTCGCGTACCAACGATCCCGATCAGCTCAACCCAAGTTAAGTTTTCGATCTCTATCTGAATCTCCATCGATCTCTCTCTCTCTCTCTATCGATAAACCCTAATCACTTTCGATCTCAACGTGTACCCGATCTCAGCTCGCGGAACGCAAGGAAACAGTTTGGACCAGTCCGCGTAAGGTTCCAGTTTGTACCAGTCCACGTAAGCTCATTCTCTTGGTGGTCCATTCAACCCATCAAAGGTTTAAGGTATATATAAACTCTAAGAACCCAGAATCGAATGAACTAATGTTCAAAGTGAAACCCTAAAATCTGTAAAATTACGTGTGCATGAATTGTTTTATTTGATTGATTGGATGTTTCTTTGAGGTTTAAATCCGTGTGAGTTAGGATTGATAGTTTTTATAACCTGATTGAATGATTTGAGGTTTAATATTGCATGTTAGAATATTTTATAATATAAGCCCTAATTCGAATTGATAAACCCAAAAATAGAATCCGTGTATTGCATAATCCGAATTGAATGTTTTGAGGTTTCATATTATACTAGGTTGATAGTTTCATGTATAATCAACTGTTCTGAGGTTTAAGATTATTTACTGGAAGCTGATTGATTGATAAAACCCTAATTTCGAATTGAAACCCTAAACCCTAATTTGCGTATTCCTAAAATCAGATTGCTTGATTCCATCTTGCTGATATCAGCCTTGAAACTGATAAATATCATCCTTGAAACTGATTAATAAAATTGATAGAATCAGCTTTGAAACTGATTGTTTTGGTTTTTCATGATTGAACCTCTATTTTTGTATCGAAACCCTAAATTGTGTAATGCTTGAATCCGTTTGATTATTTTTGATTATTGATCCAATTGCTAGTCTTGATAAAACCTAATTGAATCTGATTGTTAGTCTAGCTAAATCTCATACCTGAAATTGATTGATTAATTGCTAAACCTTGATTGAATGTTTTAATATTACCCTTGCACATATAGAATCCAATTGCTAAGATTGAGTGCATCATATCTACTTGGCCGTGTGGCCAGTTTGCATCATATATCATCCTGACCAACATGTTTATGTTATGCGCATGATCTGATTATTATCACCTTTGCATGATCTGATTATTATCACATTTGCATGATAAGATTGTTTTAAATTGAGGTTCCATAATTCCACTCCTGTACATATAGAATCAGTATGCTAGGTTTGCATTATAACCATATGGCCGCATGAAAACATATAGAAATTACTTATTTGGTCGATACCCTTGCTTGATAAATCTGTGTGACTTATTATGCATCATATATCACTTTGGCCGTGTGGCCTTATTGCATTATATCACATTTGGCCGTGTGGCTTGTTTGCTTATTAGAAATGTATTGACATGATAGCATGTCTTGTTTATGACCGTATGTTAAATATTTTATGAGATCTAAAATTGATTGATATATGATTTGAGATATCGAAAATCAACTTGGATTTTGTTGCCCTAAATCTCCCAGGAGATAATTATTTGAAATGGGCAATGGATACTGAGTTTATCCTAAAGTCAAAAGACTTGGTGAATGAATCACAAAAGGCGATAATGCCAAATGAGAAAGATTGATACATGGCAATATTAATTATTAGCCATCATCTTATTAAGAGTCTCAAAGATCAGTATCTGACTATAGAGAATCCTCTAGACCTTTGGACAGAGTTAAAAAATCGAGATATGATCACCAAAGAACGGTGTTATTACCAAAGGCCCTATTTGATTGGAGGAATCCTAGAATCCAGGACTATAAGTCCGTGGATGAGTCTGTTGCTAGCTGGGCAAAATAATGGATTACTGATGAGAAACAGTGAATTGAGACCTCCTGGATTAACCCCATTACCTGATACCAATAAGGCCGCATAAGAAAAAAAAGGTAACCACGTCCAGAATGATAGACCACACGGTCATAGCCGTGGAGGGTGGAAAGGACGTGGCCATGGCCACTATAACACATTTGGGCATGGGAATCACTACGGAAGATGCCGTGGGTATCAACCCAATTTGAGCAATGGTCAAGGCAGTGGTCGTGGTATATCCTTTAAACCACAAAGCTCGACCAAATCAGTGTGCCATAGATGTGGAATGGGGAACCATTGGGCTAAGATGTGAAGGACTCCCAAACATTTTTGTGACCTCTATCAAAGAGAGTCTGAAAGGGAAGAATCCTGAAACCCACTTGGTCTATAAAGATGGTGCAAATAATTTCGAACATGATCAAGATGATCTTATGGAATATGAGACTTATTATTGCCTAAAAGAATCAAGTTGATAATCTGATTTCGACATCAAACTTGTGTGATTGCTTTGCTTGTATGCTTTCTCTGATTTTTATCTCCTTGAATTTATTTCTATTACATTGTCTGCTTAGATTAAATGAATGAATGATTTTTCTATATGAGTATACTGAAAAACGCCAATATAAGTACTAAAGCAGGTATCGCCAGTCTGAAAGAAGACTATGGCTAGGCTAATATATTATTGCCGAAGGGTATGCATCTAGAAATCAGTGATTCCTTATCTTCACCCAGCTCTAAGAGAAAGAGCAGCCTATTAAGTTTTAAAGATATAAGAATGAATGGTTTCCATATTGAAACAATGGGCGAAAGAAACAAAGAGTTCCTTCAGATATATGTATAAAATCGCCCAAAGCCATAATAAGTCCTAAAGACTATACCTGCATTCTCTACTGACCTAGACTATGCATAGATCAATATGATAGAGGCTAAAAGCCTGTGAAAATATACACTTTATGGCACGACCGGATTGGCCATCCTGGTCCAAACATGATGCAAAAATTGATATTCAAAAGGCACACATTAAAAGATAAGAAGAGTTAACCCAAAGAATCTCACGTGTGTAGCATGTACACAAGGGAAACTCATTAGGCCATCACCAGTAAAACGGCTACGAGCCCCTTTTTCATAATAAAGACTATATGTCTAGATAATACTGGTGAATACATGTCCCAAGCGTTTAAATGATTATGGTATGTCCATGGGGTAAGTGTGGAAATTCTGTGATACATGTCCATACCAAGAACGGCTTGGCCGAAATCTTTTAAAACGCAAATAGCTGATTGATAGACCATAACTTATGAGGTCAAAACTCTCATTCACAGCTTGGGCCACACGAAATTTACATGCACCTAAGTTAATACACATTAGGCCATTCAGTGAGCATAGATATCCCCTATCAGAATTATTAACGGGTCAAGAGCCAGACATACCCCATCATAAGATATTTGGATGTGTTGTCTATGTACTAATTGCTCCACCACAGAGAACTAAGATGAGACTTTAAAGAGAGGATGAAGATATATGTTGGATATGATTCTCCCACAATAATAAAGTACTTTGAGCCAACTATGGGTGATTATATTTGAGGCCAGGTACACAGATTATTTTAAGACCAGGAGGAGAAAAAAATAATAAAGCTGGTAAAAGAATGGTAAAAGAAATAGAATGGAATCAACCATCAATGTCTTGGCAAGATCCTCGGACTAAAGAATGTGAAATAGACGTGCAAAGATTATACATTTACAAAGCTAGCTAATCAAATGCCAGACACATTTGCTGACCTAAAAAAGAATGACTAACTCATATATAAACCAGCTTGTAAAGCACCAACGAATTTGATGCCCAAGAAGAGACACAATCAAGTTGCTACAGAGTCTAGACAAAGTATGAAATGTGGTAGACCAATAGGTTCCAAAAGATAAGAATCCTCGGAAACAAAAGAAAGGTGCAGATAATGATAATCAAAATCCAAATCCGAGGTTACTAAGAAAACCATCCCAGACATGGAGATAAGGCCGGCCGGCTCTAAAGTACCAAACAATGTAGCTTGGGACGCCAAGCTGCAAAGTATTAAAGGTCCTGATAATAATGAATCTCAATCGATTATATCATGTTTGGAACATAATGGAACCAATAAGGAATGTCGACATAAGATGATTTATTTGCATACAAGGTAGCACTTGAATTTATGAATATAAGCGATGATCATGAATCCACGTCAATATAATAGTGCGCACTCGTAGAACAAATTGAATTGAATGGAAACGTGGGGTTAAATAGTTTAAAGAAGAAATGCGTATTTGGCCATATGATTAAGACGCCATATGATGTTAAAACCAGTGGATATAAATGGGTCGTGTGAGGAATATAAATTGTGAGATATAAAGCTGATGTTGCACAAAGATTCTCACAAAGACCAGTAATAGATTATGAGGAGACATACTCCCATGTGGTGGATGCAACTACTTTTAGATTTCTCATAAGTCTGGCTATATAAGAGAGAAAATTAGACTTGCAGCAAATTGATGTAGTGACTGCATATTTATATGGTTCACTGGATAATGAAAGTACTAGAGGGTATTGAGCTGAAAGTACAACAAGTTCCCGAGAACAATATTGATAATCATCAAAGTATATGATCTGAATATCCTAGTATCCTCTGAATACAATTTCTCAAACAGTTGAATATCTCAAGAAAGAGTTTGAGATGAAAGATCTTGGAAAACAAAGTTTTGTTTGAGATTACAGTTTGAGTACATTAACAATGAAATCCTTGTGCATCAAATAGTATATACAGAAAAGGGTACTCAAGAGAGTTAATATGGACCAGTCTCACCCATTATCTAGTACATGGGCGTGAGATCACTTGTTTTGGACACTGATCCATTCAGTCCAAAGGTGGACGATAAAGAAGTCCATTTAGTCCTGAGATGGACGATGCAGAAGTCTTGTTTTAGATACTGATATGTTTGGTCCATAAGAAAGATGATGAAGAAGCCTTTGATTTTGGTTTATTTTATACTAACCAGCCCAAAGAGGGGTTATTTGGTTTTGTTGATTTGTTTTCAGACATGTTATGTTTTACACATGGTGGTACGTGCATATCATAGCAACATCATCCAAGATTTCGTGTGTGTGTATTTGAGGTCGATGACTCAATATGTTCGATCAGATTGTGGCATGGCCGATGGTAAAGAAGAACCAACTATCATGTTCGAGGACGAAGCATATTCTGCCCAAGATCTTCATCACCCACGGATTGAAGAAAATTGGAGAGGTCAGATGGACCTTCAGTAATGTCCAAATCAGGGGGGAGTAATGTGTGTTGTACTCTTTTTCGTTCACCATGTTTTTGTCTCAATTGGGTTTTCCTGGTAAGGTTTTAATGAGACAATATTAAAGCACACTACAAGCTCTAAATGGTTATGGCATCCAAGGGGGAGTGTTATGAACCAGATTGTGGATGACTCATAACCAAGAGATTATACCATCAGCGGCCCAAGAAAGAGAGAGTCGGTCAGCTTTTCTTTTTCTTTATGTCTTTATGTTTTCCTTTTTCCTAGTTAGATTATGATTTTTACTTTTTCCATTTATCTACGACGGTGTAATCTCCTATATAAAAAACTTTTATGTTATGAATAAAAACTTTTCTATTACTTTCACCACAAGTAATACTAAATTTTAAGAATACAAAAAGTTCACCGTTAATATAAAGGTTTAAAATTTAGTACCAACTATATAATCGGTTATCCAAAAACCGGAAAACAATTTAACCAGTTACCGGATCAAGTTAGTTCGTGTACACGTGAAGGATTCATTAGTATCTGGTCTATGGAGTCGACATGTATATGCAAACAACTAGTTGAT